>NW_009940655.1:65644-156373 GCF_000696875.1 Nestor notabilis
AGAGAACCAAGACAACAAAACCCCACTGAATTGTGATTTATAGTAAATCTCTGACATTTTTATGGTTCTCAAACCAATAATGCAAGAAGAAACATCAGACAGTGAGCTCTTGGCACTAGTATTGACTTCAAGGTCAGTGGAGCACAGAAACCCATTGGTTACTGATAAAATGGCCTCTCCTCCACCCAGCTGCTTCTGGTTTTCAGCAGAGAACTTCTTGGAAACCTGCAGGTGTTTGATATTTCATGGTGCTCCGCTCCCCCACTGCACTTGATAGAATAATTACTTTGTTTAAACTTTTCAATCAAGAGAATTTCTTCTTCCCTTGAGCCTGGAGTTGCCTTATTTAGAATCAAGACTAAAGAAAGCAGTTTAACAGCCCTTAGTTATTCACATCTACGCAGAAGTCTTTTATTCTTGAATCAAAAATGGTATTTCTATTATTATTCTTTTAACTAGTATGTAAGGGTAACATGATTGTGTCTGTAAGTAAGTGCCATACTGAATTTAATCATGCTATTTATTTGATTTGAATTATCCTGTATTCATTTTTTCTGTACTCTTAGGCATCGATAAAGTGGTTCTTACTATTACAGTAAATTAAATGCACTTTAAAAGATTATCTTTTACATTTGTCATAACAAGAATTTACATCGATGTTTTTCTCTCCTTAAGTGGGTATAAAGAACTCCTATACATTTTCTAATTTATTGTGTAGTATTTATTACATGAAGAGCCATTTCTTAACTAATCACAACTCATTAAAATCGCAAATTATTCCCAATAACCCTCAGTAAAAGACCTCTGTATCAGGAACAGGAAAGCAATCCAAAGATTTTGTTTTTTTTTTCTTTAGTGAAAAAGCATAACTCATTTTCTGCTGCTTTTCCTGGATAAAATTAAGTTTTTTAAAATACAAAAACTCTATGGGAACTAACAAGCACTTGGAAGAGGGAGAAGCCAAGTGAAAACAAGCTGCTGGAGGGATAGAGGATGGATGTGAACAGCCCATCTTTGAGCAGAGCTGGAAAATGGAGGTGGGATTCTGTGTACATCCTTCCATCTCCATCCCTCTCTCCCTGGATCAGTCCTGCTTGTTCTTCGTAAGCAAGAGGGGTGCTGGGGTTTTCATGTCTGCCTTTTCATAGCCCCATGTCACACTGCCTGATGGCTATGTCATTATTATTGTGTTTCCTGAAGCACGCAGTCCATCCTCTACCATATGAACTGCACAAGAGTGTTCTTCATACAGATGTACAGAAAGAGCCATTTAAATCTTAGTTGTTAAATACTGCATTCAGCCTGCCAGTTACTTGCCTTTTTTTGCTTCAGATATGTGGTGCTTTCCACATGTTTAGCACCAAAGCAGACATTTGTTTGGACTATACGCCTCTGTATACTTTTTAATGTAATAAAATTGACAGATGACTTCTTTTTGCAACAGGTTTGGTAGAAGAGAATGTTTTTTTTCTTGATGGCTGTTTAGACAGCAGTCTTAAAAAATGACTAGTCACTAAAATTCCTCATGCTCATTTCATATTGTGTTGATTCATATTAAATTCATGACAACAAAAAAGCAACTTGAGGCACTTTTGGAAATGACCACTCTTTAGTGCTTCTCTCCTCCAGGCTCGATAGGCCCAGAGTCCATAAAGCTGCCTGCTGTCTTGTGTCATGAAAAGAAACAGCTTTGCCTGGGAATGCCATTACTGTGTAATGAGGCATGCAGCAAAATATACCTTCAGCAGCCACTTGATGAAGGCTTGCTGACACACCAGACCAGACAGAAATGTTTTTTTGTGTGTTCTTCCTTATTTTGTCCATCAATCACATCATTAGTCAAAGCAGACAGCCCTGTCAGCTGGGCACAGATGCAGACTGGCAGGCGATCAGTGGACAGGTGTTAGAGCTCTCCCAAAACAAGATCTTGAAATGAGAAAAGGAGTGAAGACCTTGTTCCAAGGGCTGGAATGTCAATATGTTTAAAAAAAAAAAAAACAAAAAAAACCACAAAAAAAAACAAAAAAAACCCCACAAACATATATAAAGACAAAAACCCAGCACTCACAAGGGGAAAAGTTCACAGGGGATGCTCAGAGCCACTACACAGAGACTTCGAGAAAAGTTAAAAGGAGCTGCCACTTTGCATTATGTTTTCATTTCTGCCCATATTAGCTGGTGTCGGTGGATAACAGCGGCGTCTAACATTTGCTGTTTTGAATAGAGTCTAAAGGACATTATGTAAACAGTATTGTACTTCAGTTTCATTAGGAAAATCCTCCATGGCACATGGATTTATTTGTCCGAGGCTTCTGTCATTAAGCTGAGACACTAATACCCACAACGAGCATATATACTTTCAGTCTGACGTGCAAAATGGCAGAGGGCTACACGAGGGATCTCATTTTCATTATAAGAACCAAAAACATAAACACAGCGAGATACATCCAAAGTGCCCCTGGTCACAGGGAGTGCTAATCACACAGAGAGGCAAACCCTGTGTCTCCAAGGTCCTTACACAGGCAGAACCTCCACCAGCTTCAACTCGGGCTGTCCTCTGCTGGCTTCTGCCAGGACATCCCACCAATGCTTTGCAATAGTGCATGTGGCTACACACACGGCTGCCTCTGTAGCTGGGGACCTCAGCATGCTTGGAGGCCTTGTGGCTCTCTTTGGGCATGGGCATGTGGCTCTCCTTGGGCTCTCTTTGGGAGCTGTACCCAGTCCTTAGCCCAGACATGCTTCACCAAGTGATTTGAACAGCATCTTCTTCTTCATATCTCCCTGCCATCAGTTTTATTTCTGTAAATTTGAGCTACTTCCCTCTCACCACTGTTTCGTATGGGTACTTTAAAGCAAGGGGTGTTTCATTTCCTTCCCATCCTCTCAAACTAAGTTTTTGTCTGCAGTCACACTTTGAATTCTAGGTTTTTAATAATGAGTCTGGCTGATACTGTTTCTGAACAGCTTTGCATGCATTGTGTGCTCTTTTTGAGTAATATTAGATAATTCTCCAGCTCCTTGTCACCAGGCACGTGATAAGTCTCCAACAGAATCTCATTGTTCTGAGTCAAGCCCTTCTCCCAGACCTGGGCAAAAGGGTGCTCTTGTGATGTCTAAAACAAAATTCTGGAAATACAATTTTATTATAATGTGCTTCTCTCAGTCTTGCTATGGCTGAGTTGGCCAAACTGAACAAAAAGACCTTTTGATTAAACCCAGCTGAACCCAGCTCCATAGAAAAGCAAGCAGCAAATCCCCCATTAAGATAAGTGTGAGAGAATGACCCTCTGGGAAGAAAACTGTCAAGCAAAGAGTGCCATGAGGACCGTACAAAAAGGGCAAGGATGTTCACAATAAGAGTGTAAGAAATGAACAACCCAGGCAGGGATACCATCTCCAACTGCAGCTGGGTTTAGTCTTATTTTAGCAAGAAAGACAAGCCCCTGGAGTGCAGTGATTTAAAAAAAAAAAAAAATCAATTAGTGCTAATTTCCAGGGAAGTGGAGCCAACCAAAGAGCTAACCAACTTCTTGCTGACAGAAAGCAAGTTTGCCAAAACCATGTCACCTTTCAATTAAAAAGAAATTACAATTGATAAACTAGAAAACTTCCCCTTTAGAAACAGAGTGCTTTGGGGAAAGAGAGAGCAAGTCAAGGGAGACATGGACAATCTGTAGCTGGAATACTGTAGTGGTAATTAAGGTATTTAGGTAGGATCACAGGTTTTGCTTCAACTTTTGCCTCCTGCCCATTGCAGCTCTCTTTAAAATCCTGAAATTACTTGAGGCTTTCCTATTTCCGCCAGGGCTTCACTGTCCCCTGGCTCACTTTGCCCCTGTGCTCGTATTTACACTCCACTTCCTCTTCTTTATTTCAATCCTCACTAACCCAATATCCTCCCTGACCTCTTCCTCTGGGCTTTATTCCTTCTTCTTCTTCTTCCCAAACAAACTCCAGTTTCTTGGAATTAGTACCTGAAAAATAGTGAAACACACCCCCGCAAACCATATCTTGCATTTAAATGCATCAATCTACTAAAAATGCCATGGAGAGAGCACCTCTATGTCTCTATCCAACGACCATGGGTTCCCACACACTGCCAGCACACTGAACTGTTTGAAGTCCTCAGGCCCATTGGTTACAGGGTCATTGGGAGCACATAAGGCATTTTTGGTTCCATCACAACCCAGTCATGAGAGTAGAGCCAGGAGGAGAGTAAATGTGGTTTCACATCCAGTCTGTGCCCACTCATATCTCCACTGCCTCTTCCCGCATCTCCTCAAACGGGTGTGGGCTGCATCTCTCCACAACACCCTGCTTATGGTGATGGAGGCATTGCTCATCTCCTGCTTTGATTTAGGAAGCCAGAACCAGAACCTCACCCTCTCCTGAGCCAGGCAACATCCAGGTTCACTATCACCCTGGCAGCAAGGCAAGTTCAAAGCCCTGCTTCAAAGTAGGCTCCAGAGTGGTCTGTGTCCGGGCTAACATCAAGGAGATTCACTTCGCAGACATGAGGATTATGCCTGAATCCCAGTTCTCACAGAAAAGCAGAGTTTCTGTGTGTGCCAGTGGACCTCCCTGGATCCCAGGGTAGGCAAAAGCTGTGGTGGTTGTCTGCTGCAGCTGAGTTCTGGGGAGTGAGCTCATTGCATGGGATTAGCTGGCTTCTCCCTGTGCAAGCCAGAGCATTGCAATACATGCAGCTCCAAATTCTACAGAACAGGTTTGCTCTGAAAAGAGATAGTTCCTGGTGAATTAGCAAGGTAACCTGCACTTTAAATTGTGTCATCCCTGTCTTTGGTCACTTATTTTAGAAACTATTTTGGAAGAAAGAAAAAAGGGGGGGATGGTGAAATTTCCATTCCACTTCAATAAATAATAGGCTGGATGGAGGGTGAAGGGAGGAGGAAAGGAAGAGAAATTAGGATCACTGAAAGGTCAGGTGCCTTTACACAGCATAAGCGAAAAGGAACAGGCTTTCAGATCTTTCCAACTGCTGACCTTTCTAAAGATGTACTCAGCATGAAGGGGGCAATACCTGATATAGAGCCACAAGTCTACCTTTAAATAGGAATTAAAGCCAGGTGTCTCTGGAGACACCATTAATCTAAAAAGCCTTTAGAGGTCACTGTTGTGCCAAACAGAACCGGGTGGGATCCATTTATCCGGTAAGAGAAAATAGTGGTACTTAAAGGAGCATTAGTTCACCAGACTTCTAAGCCTTATTAATAAACTCTGTTAAACAGCCTTTTTTGCAGAGAATGGGGTGTAACAGCCATTAATAAATAAGTTTTGTTACCCAGCTTTCAGCTGTGTGCACGTTGGCTTCAAATCTCCTAGATGTCCTAGAAAAATCAATGAGAATGGAAAAAGTGAACCTGGCCCTCATGCCTACACCTGCTGATGACCAGGAGGTCCTGCCTCTGTGGAAATAGTTAAACTCAAGAACCTGGGTTCTCACAGGAATGGAAGGTAGAAGAATAACACATGAACTTGACTCACATGCTGGGGACTTGGATTTTAAAACAAATTTCTTTTGTGATTCCAAATGAACTGTTTCTTCCCCAGTTGTGAAATTGAAATAATGTGAGGTTAGTTAGTGGCTGAATTGATCTTTTAGACTATAGATGCTCCTATGTGATGGCAGTAGGGATCACACAAGGACGTGGAGTGAATTCCTTACGTGGTGGGTGAATTTGCTGATGTGACAAGATATGCTTGGAGTTTCCAGGTTCACACAACACAGACTTCAAGCAAGCTATCTCTGGGTTTTAATCCTTGTCACTTCTTCCAGGTTCTTTTAAACCACATCACTTCTTCCAGGCTTTATGACCAGCCCAGGCCCTGCTGTGAGAAGGCACCAAGTGAAATTAATCTGCCAAAAGAACATGAGAAGAAAAGCAGGGTGCACTCAAATAGTAGATCTTTCCTGATATAGTTGTGCTCCAGTGGTAGCATGCAAAAATCATATGACATATCTCCTTGCTTCTGCAGTCTGGATCCTGTCTCTGCAGCATTGTCATCGATCTCTTGTTCTACATTAGGCTTCTAGGTAGTCTGTTGGAGTTGATTTGTCAATAATTTCAAAGGTTATTCAAACGTTCAAGCTTTATTGTGATTGTTAATGGATCATCTCCATAGAGCAGGTTAGAAGTGTGGGAGAAGGAAGGTTATGCAGCAATGGAGAAGAGACAGTACCAGGCTGGTGACATTGTTGCTGTAACATTGTGTGCTAAAGCCACTACACCTTACATACCAGAGCCACCATACTAGACCCACACATAAGCTGGATGCGCCAATACTTTCAAGGCAGGCACTAACAGATATTATAATTCAGAAAGAGGCAAAATTAGTAAGAAACAACAATGCAAGCAGAAAGACACCACCGATGTTATACTGAAACTCAACAGCGTTGGGTTGTTTGTAGCTTTACAAATTGGAGGACAGAGCTTGCCATTCTATAACCTGCCTGTTAAATGAAAAGCATGAGATTCAGAAAAAAAATCCCCAACACAATTCATCATGAATTTACGAACACATTTCTTGAAGTGTGGAATGAATATACATGACAAATAGCAAACTCCTGGCTCCAAGAACCTCACCTTTTAAAAGAACAAAGAAATACTTAATGTCTCCCTCCCACTACAGAAATTTGACCTAATTATTGTGCCGACTCACCTGCTTGAAGACAGAAATAACTTCACTGAAGCTAATGGAATTAAGTCAGCATAAATGAAAGGTGGTTTTGGTCCTCTGGGACCCAAAACTATCAACTGAAAAGCATTTGGTATAAAGATGAACGACACTCAGTCAAGAGGGGAAGGAAGAAAGCACAGAGCACAGCCTGGCTGTGTTCAAGAAGCAGGGGTAAAGTGTGAATTCTCCGTCTACCCAAGTCCCTCCAAAGTGGGATATCTGCCATAGCTCCTGGTCATATCAAAGTCAATGACAAAAGTCTCACTGAATTTATCAGACCCACTATTTAGTCTAAAGTGTCAGCCTCTTTTTTCTAAATGGTCTTAAGCTAGAATATTTCATCAGTTAAGAGCTGCCGGGTATAACAGTTACATTGGGAAGAGCTGCAGATTTTATCTAAACCATACAATTACCTTTAAAAAACTTTTTTTTAAGCCTGCCTATATCTGTAGAGTACACCCTCAATGCACCTGCCAACCAGATAAGCTGTATGTCAAAATCATCACAGAATATCAAGTAGATGTCAATGAAATTAGTCTTTAAAAGTAAGAATTTCCATAGTAGAACCACTGAAAAGACCTATATGATTAGTGCAGAGAAGTATACATATTTTATTATATACTATATTAATCATAATATTTATTATATAAATGTTACACGTATTTATTGTATATATCACATTTTATTAAATCACAATGATGGTTGACAATAATGGTTTTACAAGCCTAAATATCAGCTGTACACTAGGACGCGGTTGATGTTCCCTTTCCAAATAAACAAATCCAGTAATTTTCATATTCAAGATGACAGCATCCCACTGCTCAGAAAAGTTTTAAGATGAGAGAGCAGCAAGGCAACATATACTACAGTAACTATGTCAATAAAAACTTTATATTTGCACTTCTTACTGTACGTATCTCATAACCATGAATGGCTTTGACCGTTCCTTGGGTGAGGACTATTCCTGTGACTAAAGATGTCAGGAAAATGGCAACTGTTGTAGGTAAAGATCAAAGTTAGAGATTATACACATCATCATACAAAACTACTTTCATGTATTTTGCTGTAGAATACTCTTGCTTTTTCTGCTTTCACCTCAGTAGCATTAGAAGGAAAACTCTCATCTGTAAATTACAGGTAATTTACAGATTACCTAAGAGGTAAAATATGAGGAAATCAGAGGAAATCTGTACAGATTTCCTTAGGTACAGGAAATGTCTTGTCCTAAGCCTGATGGAAACCTGAACTCTGAAACATAATAGTGAACTAAAGTGTGAAAAAAAAGGAAAACTAACCCAGCCACTACATATGAACTATTCATTTTGAAGCACTTAAATTCTATTTTAATTAGTTTAAGTTTTTAAAGGAAATCCTTGTAAACAAAACTACAGACATACAGGTTGTCACTCAAACAAATTTCAGAAGTTTTCCTCCGATATTTCTGAAACAAATAAATTTAAATTAACTTTTATCTGTAAACAAGCTAGTTTTGATGAATCAGCATTTTATGATGAAAAACATTTCATCAGCATACACTGAACCAGCTCTACAAATTAATTGCTATTTCCCAACATGAAAAAAATGTGTGATAGATCTTTCTTAAAATCAGAGAGATTCAGCTTGATTTGAAATGCATAATGCAAGAGTACAAACAATAATTACAATTATAGGAACTGACTTTACATCTCAAAGGTTTTTTTTTTAATATTACTTTTTTCTTTCCAAGCAGAAGCAGAAAAAATAAAACAATCCTAAAAATGCCATATACCCCAAAGTATTCTTCAATTACTTTCCTTAGCAAGAGGCACAAATCAGGGGCAGCTGCCTGAATTTTCACACCATTCCCTCTGGAAGACATAACTTCCAAAACTGATTTCTGGATTGAATAATCAGTAATGGATATTTTGGAAGACAACTTATGAATCAAAAATTTGTGGTGGCACCAGACACTGGTAGCTCCCTATTGCAGATGCCAAAGCAAGTTCTCCATCCCACCTAGGAGATTTTGTGATTCCCCTATTCAAGAAGTACTGTGTTTTTATCAAAACAACTTAGCACAGTCCATTTACTTACTAATGTCAATACTGCTTTTTACCTCACTTTGTTTTTCTAATTTACAGAGACAATTTAGTCAGGGTAGTTGTACTTGGACTTTTAAAGGTTTTTAAAGCACTGGGACAGCAAAGTGAGATCTATTACAGTGGTGGAAAGATAGTATGAGTTACAGCACAATTACCACCATTTCTAGCAGCATTGTCATGTAGTTACGATGTAGCTTACATTAGGTAAAACAGCTCAAACACTGAATAAAACAATGTACTGCCTATAAATCCCCACACATCTATTATTAGGAAAACTTCTTAAAATTCATACTTGATAAAGTAATAAACTCTCTTGATGTATAAGACCCCACACACCAACTGCTGAAATACAATGAGGGTTGTTAAAAGGATAAACCTGTTGAATAAATCTGCTATGTAAAAATTTATCTCAATGCTATATATAATGAAACCCTTCTTAAACAAAAACCTGATAAAACAATAAACCTGTTCAAAGAATAAATTTGCTGCACTCTAGGGCTATACTTCTCTGCTGTATTTGGAGCTGCCAGACAACTTTCAACCTGTTTAATTTCAGCAGTCCTGTTTTTTCACCATTTTTTTGCTATTCTGTTTCAATCACCCCTGTGCTTGTAAAATCTAGGGAGAGTCCCGCACTCTGAGTACAACTCACTGTAACATTTCTACCAATGAAAGTTAACAGGTGAACTTTTTCATTTTTTTCATGCTTCCATTTTTCTTGATACAAGTGCATACTCCAGGCTTGAGTAACAGTTGCCCAGTAGCTCTTTATAAAGGCAAGGAAGAGAGCAGAGATGGAGGGAGATCTATGATGCAGAAACACTGAAGAGTGCCTAGAGCAAATGTTCATTGCACCCTGGAGTGCTGAGAGAGTATTTGCACAATCTGTCCTTGTTAGTAATGATGTCCCATAGGAATAAGACAACGTGAAGAGGATTTTAGGATTTTGAAGAGGAAACCACCACTCCACAGCATTAGCCAGTAAGGACTGGTTCTTACTCATGAGATTCACTATTTGCTTGAACAAAAGCTCACTGGTTTTGGCCCTGACTCCAGAGAACAGCATTGCAGGAAGGCTAGGAACTTTGTTAAAAAAAGAAAATCCGGAGAACACCCATGACTGTATGAAGCATCTGGAGTGTTCTTTAATAGTGAGTAATGATATTTCTTTTGTCAGGCAGCTGGCACCTTCTGCCTCTTGACACCCTCTAACATCACTCTTACTTTGAAGGCCTCTGTTAGCTCCCAGCACCCCTCCCACACTCTCCAACTTTCTCTCTGTCTTTGCACTCACGTGCTGAGAAATGCAAGTGAGATGCTGCCACCAAGGACCTGCCATCGCCCTAAATTTGGTTTCACCTGGAAAACGATGGTTTTGCATTAAGCAACTCCCCTTCAGCTAAGCGTGCAAAGAGAGTTAGAATGGGAGTTAAATAGCCATGGGTTATTTAATTCACTCCCATAGCTAACACATAAAGATGCTGAGAGATGTCAAACATCTCTCAGGTGTTGCAGCCTTCCAAGGGCAGGCACCAAAGAAATTTCCTCTGGCTGCTCATGGCCCTAGGAGGAGCCCTCCCCACCACCAAGGGCAGAGCAGCTTCCACCTTGGGTACCAGGACAGCCAAACTTCACCTGGGTTAGCAGGGTGCCTGCTCACCTTCTGCCAGCTGTGAATGGAGACATTATCCCACCACGAAGACAAGGCTATCCTGATGAACCTTAAAAAATCTTTTCATTTGATGAAATTTTTAGTGATAACCCACTTAGAGGTGCTGTGGTGGCGGAGGAAAAAAAGCTTAAGTATCATTTCACCTTTGCTGTACACTGTCTATAAATATCTTTTAACTGGAACCATCCTCAGACTCAGGGTTTCAAATGCCAGACGTGCATCTGCCTGATGGGGCAATGGGTATCTGCTGAGCCTGGTTCATGTCTCCTGCGTGAGACCTGGGGGAGTTCAGGGCACTCATATCTGTGCTTCTTACACCCATGGTCAGCTAAAGAGGAAAACACTGACAGCAGGAAATAAACTCATTGAACATGCCCAATGGAGGTGCAGATAGAAATGAATTGTTCAAGAACTGGCATGAAATGCTGCCAGTAATATCCAGGATTCATCATTTTATTTTGGCAGGGATTTGTTTCACCATAGGAAAGTACTTCCAGAGTCATCTTCCACTGAAAAATGTGAGATACTTCCAGAAACTGCAGTGAGCAAGCCAATTAATCCTCTCTCAACTACTTACAAGGGACTGTAACAAAAGACCTCATTCCTAGAGACAAGGTCACTCCCCAGGAGCAGTTGGGCTGGCAGAGAACCCTGAAGTATAGAGGAGGCATGTTTGATGCTGTCTTTGCCCAAACTCTGAGACAGCAAAGTTCCTTAAAAGAACTGATCTGAATTTGCACGTTAGAGGCGCTACAGGGACTGCTTTCGCTTACTGCAGGCACCAGACTCCTGTATCTGATTGGAATTAACAGTCCAAGATCTGCTCCTTCCATCCCTCTATGGCAAAGTCCAGACTTGATCTAGTCAGTTCCTGACTTTTATTTTAAAAATCCCCCTTGAACAGGACAGAGAATTTCTGGAGCACACAGGCACACCCCAGCTCCTACCTGGGGGAGTTTGGTCACCCATGGGGATGCAGAAAGGCAAATGTCTGGGAGGTCTGTCCAAGGCATTGGCAGCATGGGACCAGCTCTGCAGGTCAGGCAGTGGACAAGTCACTACTCCACTAAAGGAGGAGCCTTTTAACTGTCTCTTATTGTTACTAATGTACTGCCCAACCCACCACTTTCTTTCAAATAATACACAAATAGTTACCAGGAACAGGTGTATCTGAATAATTACTCATGAGCTCTTTGTGGATAGGACCAAGTTTGAAAACTTCAGCCTTGTGAGCATTAGGAGTATGAGGATAAATCCAGCTTGTCTGCAGTAAGAAACCATCAAGGTAAAGCTGACAGTAAAAATCGCAGCTTAAAAGATGTAGAAATTACCTTGTACTCATTGACACTTGGCTAAAAAAACAAACCTGATGACATTAAAAGAATAAGTAAAAGGATGCAGGATGATGCTACCAATGGTGTGATGTATTACGCATTTTGGTCTTGAAAATCCTCTGACTGTTAATGAGAAATAAGTGTTAAAACTTAACATCAAAATTATCAAGAGCAATTAACAATAATGTTATCTGTGGGTCTCCATAGCAATTAGGAAATGAATCAGATTGCTGTACCATTGTTCAGGACTCCTTTCTGTCGTCCTCCTTTCCCTCTCCTCCGCATCCCAAGACACATGCAGGGACATGCATCCCTGTGCACACACACGCAGAGCCTGTGTTCCTCGGCAGACCTGCCTGTTTGTCTCTCACCTAATGCTTTTTTGGGTTTTTTTCTCCCCTTTTCCAAACAGCCACTGGACTCAGCTTAGGCACAGTGATCTGTAATCTAGCAGCCATTTTTCTGAACATAAGCAGCTTGCATTTAAAACTCTCCTGCTCATCTGTCTTCATTTGAAGACTGGGTTAAAAAATAAAATTAATGATTGCTATCAGAGAGAAGATGAGCAGCATCACCAGTGAAAAGTAGCACTGCCACATTTTACCAAGGCTAACATTTTTCACTGGCTGGAAATGGCTGGATATACTTGTAAACATTATTAAAAATAATAACTTAATGTTTCCTTCCTGTGACTAGCTAGCATTAGCAAGGTATTTTCAATTAGCATTTCCTCCAAGCAATGTAGGTCTTTTACTTCATTTTATTTAAAAAGGGATTTGTTTTCTAATTTTTTTACTTCTTCTGTTGTCAATAATAGAATTCAGTGGAATGGCTGCGGGTTTTTCCTCCCATCACTTACAGTTTGTAAGCCACTGAAAGGGAATGTATGCGTTTGATTTTATTTGCTTTAGCATAGCTGTCCAATGAAAGAAAAAGACATAAGTATGCATTTCAATCTACTGTATAATATTATGCGAGGCTTTAAAATACAAGTAAATAGCATCACGTACTTAAATCAAGTCATTTTATTTTTAGGGAAAATAAACAAATAATAAAGTGATAAAATAATATTGATGCCTTTGCATTTCTTAAAAAAAAAAAGTGTTATGAGTAAAACCACTCTAAAATCCTTCATCCAACATTTAGCAATCCTGTCTTGCAGAGATTGTTTCATTTCCAGTTCTAACACGCCTCTCCTTGATGGACTAATCTTGTTTCATTATAAAAACACTCTATATATGCACACATATACATACACATATACATATATGGGTATGTGTGTGTGTACGTGTAATGTGTGTGTGTGTGTGTGCGCGGTTTTGAATGCTAAATAGGCAAATATTATTGTAAATGCAAAGTTGTACCACGGGTTTGGCAGCCTCAAGGTGATAATTTCCTTCAAGTTCAACACAAAGTTGTTGAATATTTCAATTGATTGCATTGGGCAATTCTCCATTCATTTAATCAGATTAACATATAACTTGCATATTCAACATCAATTTTACATGCTCTAATCCCATAACGTATAAAAGGTTGCAGTGAAATACAAGCAGCTCTGAAAACTACTGTATCTGTTGGTAAGCTTTTAAGTAATACATACATACACACAAAGAAATTCAACTAGCACAACCAATTATCTGCTTGTATTGATAGGAAACAAGTTTTGAATAGAAAAGTGCATCAATTCCTCATTTGGAAATAAAAATGCATGCTCTACATATAACACATTCATCAATTCCCCCCAAAAAATTTTTTTTTCTTCTAGTTATACATCTGCTAATCAAAAATTTACTTTTTAAGCACAGTGTGAAACTTTCAGTGTTCTTAAATATTTCATTTACCTCCAACAGTAAAACTCAGTGTCCTGTATAGTAGTTTGCAACCTCTTTTAAGGTAGGTCCTGATTCAGAAAGCCCTGAATTGCTAACATTTCACTGACTAGTCACAATTTCTAATATGCTAGTCACAAAACAAACCTGAATATAAAAATTATAAACTCAATGTATCAATCCATCATCCAGAATTACTTTCACAAAATAATTACTAGTGCTTCAGCCACCTACATGCGAAGGTAACACCAAACAACCTTTTATATAGCCAGAACCAGCATGAGAAGTCAAAGGGTGTTTAACCATGATTAAACATATTTCATACAATAGCAATCTCTTCTCAGGAAACAAAAGCTTGGTATGACACCCTAATTAGACAAATGTTGTTAGTCACAATATAAATGTCTAAATACAAGCTAAAATTAACTCAGTACAACATCCTAAATCCATAGTTATTCCATGGAAATGGAATTATTGGCATATTAAACTTTCACATTTACCACACACAACAAATATCAGCCTTCCTCTTGTAATCCTAGGAAGAAAATGTATTGCACCAATGCTGAAGTCCATTTAAAGTGCATATGTACATAAAGGATTGGGCCCTACCTGAATCTGAATAAATGTTTACTTTTATATGCAGATAATGTGCTATATGGAGCCCATACAATGAAGCCTTTGAGTGAGACAAGCATAGTAAAAATGGTAAAATAAGAACAGAGGTATAGCAGCATGTGAAGTATTCCATTTGCAAATGCACTCTTTAGTTGTCATATTAGAATTTAACATAATTTGGGGGTGAAATGAAGGTTGTTTAGCTTCTGATCAGCAAGACCATTCCTGGGCTTTGTAATGAATCTCTGACATTGTACACAATGAGCTGGACTTGGTCAGGAGTCAGTCAGACTCCAACTCCTCTGAGATTCTACCCTTTCTGGAGTTAGTCCTGAAATGTACAGATACATTTCTGTAGTTATAACAGCAAACAAACATTTTTTTTGTTTGGAAATATGTTTAAAATATATGTGTGTGTATGTACTGTGCATGCACACATTTGTTTCCACACTTCCCATAGAGAGGAAACCATTTTATGGCAAGTATCCAACCCTTCACATTATTTCTCTGGCAAACGCTAAAATGTCTGTCAACATCATGTAAACAGGCTGGCAGGAATTTTGAAGAAAGAAAATGAAAGCTGCCATTTATTCTGTGCATGACACCATTTAAACATTTTTCAAAACATTAAATGTTGAATTGCCATTTAAAATTTTGAATCATTCATCAACATGACATAAGGTGGCATGCATGTCCTTATAAATTCAAACAGATCAATCCCAGAATGACCTACTAAAAAGCAATCAAGAACCTCAAAGTACGTAAAGGTGCTATAAACTATGGCAGATAGCACAGGGATTACATGATGCTAGGCAACACATCTGGTCTTGGTCCTCCACACAGAGATAGTCAAATGTGTTTTAATTTTCCAAAAGTTAAGTGTATTCATTTGCAACTTGTAAGTGTTTGCTCAGGTTGGTTCTTCGATTTAATCAAGAAACCTTTTTGCTTTGGGGACACGTCTGCAGCCTTGTGTTGCTTTGCAGGTTAGTTGTTTTGGAACTGCCCCATCTGAGAAAAGCCATCAGAAATGCTGCAAAGCACCTGATGGAGACTTGGTATGCCCAAGGCAAACAGCACAGCAGCAGCTCAGGAGCGGTGTCCCGGGGAGATATTCCTCCTGCTCCAGTATGCCTGCCTTGCACTTGACCAAGAGGACCCAATGGCATGTGGGTCCTGGCCTGATTTCACCCTAACACACACGATCCCTGCAGTTTGGGTAAGACCTTCTGCAAGAAATAACATCATTTAAACATTCCTTTGAATACATCCTGCTGATCCCAGTGATTTGTTGGGCATCTCACTGTTTGTTGTGTGACAACTTGGACTTTGGACAAGGTCAGCTCTTGAATCTTGATTATGTTTTTTTCCCCTTGAGCTAGAAGACATTGATTTGTACATCTAGTTTACCTTGTTTTCTTAGCCATTTGTGACACAGTACAACAGTTCCCATCGAAAAAAGTGTCATGTAAATAAATTACAACTTAGGATGTATACATTAAATAATTTTATAAATGAACTTTAAAAATGAAGGAATAAAAAAATTCCAGTCCCAACTTCCATGGCTGTGGTGATTATTCTGATCATGTTGTCATGTGTAATGAAGCACAGTCCCATCATTAATCAAAAGAACCAATCAGATAACTAATTTAGGCAATATTCTTTACCACAGGACATGTCGGTCAGTAAAAATGCATTAAAATAGCAAAAGATCAATAGTAGACACTAGGGACTGTGTTTACAAACCAGTCTTAAACTTTAGGGTATTATATTTTCAGTCATACTGGGCATCTGACTTTTTTAAAGATAAAATGTAAGATAAATCTTGAGATTTTATTTTCAGTTAATAACTTGCATTAGACGCTGTCTGCTACAAACGTATAAATTGCTGTGTTATTTAACAATTTCCACAAAAGTGTGTTTAGGTACTTTCTAAATACACTCTAACTAGACTGGAGTGACACTGCACGGAGAAGGGTTGGCAGGTTTAGGATTTACCGATGTGTGCCTTCAATACCTTACGTGGAAGCCCACATCAAACACTCTACCTGGCAAACACTATTTATGGTCTGCCTTGGGCAGTCTTGTGTTCTACATAGTCAATACTTTTATTTAAATGCAGATTGAAAGGACTTTGTTGCAAGCAGAGGTATACTTTTTCTAACTTGAGTACTTTTTTCCTTCCTTTTTTTTTTTTTTCTTAAGAATGAGATTTTTTCCAACTTATTCCAGTAATAAGAAAGTTCATCTCAGCTGTGAAATACCTTCATTGGATTTAATCCTTTCAAGATGGTAAAAGGTAAATTAGAACAGAACCTTAGAATAGCTGTAGCTGGGGTGAAGTCTGCTGCCCAGCTGCACACATAACATCACCCGACTGAACTCTGCCTAGAGACCGATTCCCCCATGCCTGCAAAGCCATTCCCAGCCTGAACTGTCAGCCTGAAGAGCCACTTACTTGTTAATAATCGTATAAAACCACAGTGGATTTCTAAGCTCAATAAGTAGCCTCAGCACTTAACCAAAACCGTAATGAGCCACATTATTCAACATCCTCACACCAAGTGCATGAACAGGAGGAGTGCTAAAATACCAGTGAGATGCCTTCATAGAGAGGAACAGTGTATTAGGCAGAGGCGACATTTATATAATCTCTGCTTGGGAGCACATGCCTTATTTTCGGAAATACTCAGGAACTTCCCATCCTGCTGTGAACAATGGAGACCTGTAAACACCAGTGCAAAGTGGAAAGACATTTGGCACCTTCCCTTAAATTGCTGGGGTCTGGACAGCACAGAAACAGCTCACCTGAATTGCTACAAGTTGTTTCTATCAGCCCAGGTGTGTAAGAGCCTCTCAGACCCTGTCCTGTGACCACGTGGGAAAGGGGGACTGAATCACTGAGCCATGCTGTCGTGGTTTAAGCCCAGCCGGCAACTTGGAACCACGCAGCCGCTCGCTCACTCCCCCCCTTTTCCTTCCTCCCCCCGCTCCTGGAGGGATGGGGAGGAGAATCGAAGGAATGTAGCTTCCACGGGCTGAGATAACAGCTCTCCAGTAACTAAGGTATAATACAAACCACTACTGCTACCAATAATAATGATAAGAGGAATAACAAGGGGAGAGGACACAACCGCTCACCACCCGCCAACCGATGTCATTTCCACGGAAAACAACCCAAAATCTCATAATAAATAAACAAATAAACAATAAACATCTGAAAAGAAAATGAGCACAACAAAACACAACAAAACCCCAGCAAACTATAATGCAGTTATTTCAAAATGGCAGAATATAATTTGCAAAGCAGCAGCAGGGCATGTCTACAGAATATAACACACACAAGAAATACCTGCGGACCAGTGGGATTCTTGTCCTTGCCACAAACCTGCACCACGTCTGCCAGTGCATATCAGGTCATGCTCAGCAGACTATTCTTACATGAAATTATTGAATTCCCATTCAAATTGCTTACACTTCTGGTCTCCACAATGTTCTAAGTGCTGAGATTCTGTGATGTGTATCAAAAGAATCCAGGGAAGTTAAGTTTTAAACCTGCAGTCTGATAGTTTCATGAAATACTCCTAACTCTTGAACAACCATTCCCACCTCTCCTGTAATTTGCACATCTCCTCTTTCCCATCTTCTCATAACCATCTCTTTTCTGAGCCAAAAAATGCCGATGTATTTCACCTGTCATCTCCCAGGAAGCCACTTGGTGTCTTGTGGACTTCCTCAGTGGAGCTTCTCTAGTTCAACAGTAGTAAGTCCCTCCAAGGGACTCTAGTGGCCTATGAGCACGGGAATGTTGAGGACTTCACCAGAAAACAAAAAGCAATCACAAGGTATGTGGCTGTGCTACTGGCATGGGGACCAAACAGCAAGCAATGTTCCACAAAACACTTTAAGTAGTCTCATTGATATTGGTTATAATGCTTCTGTGCTTAACAAGTAAGCATATTCCTAAGCATTATAAAGCCTGGCAGATTTGATAGATGAGCCAACAGAGGACTACTACTGTAGTCTAAAATACGCCTAGCAGAAGTTACTTTCAGAGAAGCAGGAAAATGTCTGAGCTATTTGAGCTGTTGAGGACCTGTGCATTCTCTGTTGTTTCAAGAGATTTTATGAGATAGTATTTGCTCATGTTTTTCTTAAAAACACAGAACCTTGTTTTGTTGTACATAATTCTATTACTTCCTTCTATCCAATAAAATAAGCTCATTCAAATAAAATCAGAATTACTTCCCTCTTTTGGCTTGGGTACAACATCTTTTGTACCCAGCTAAGCAATCTTCACAGTGCTTGGCAATAATCCTGCTTAGAAGGGCAGGATTTAGAACAGATGCAGACTTCTCTATGTTGGGGTACTACCAAGTTCTCTGTTGATTAGTAGGGTGCATAATTGGGTATGACAGAATATAGATTTCTGGCAGAAAATCATTTCTAATGGGAGAAGCCACTTGCTGAGGACACCCACTTCAATTAAAGGTAGACCAAGCCACTAAGTTAGGATGTTAACCCTGTGACTTCTCCCAAACCCACTATTTCTGCTTTCAGGAAACAAGATTTAGTGTCTGGTTGTGCTATTAGCAGAGAAACAACCATGAAGTTAAAGCATAAACTTAGAAGTGGAAACAAGGCTTCACCAGAAATTAGTTTGCTGAAGCTGTCTCGCGTGTAGCAATAATCTTTGATCATAAGATACTATATAAATATTATGCAAACACTGTGTACTCTGATACACTCTAACCTCCAGCTAAGTAGAAGATCTCAAAAACATTTAATCTGTAAACTAATCATTGCTGTGGGTGTAGGTATGCTCTTTGTATGTGCAGTGTCAGCCCTTTGTGGGTATTTGTGCATGCAGTCCTTGTCTGTGCCTCCCAGTTTGAAATTGAAGGAGTGGAAAACCAAATTCGTTTGACTCATCACAGAAGTTCTGAGAAGACAAGGGTCTATCAGACACCATGGTATGATGCCTATTGCAGAGCCCACTGAATTATCACAGAGGTTTTCTGTTGGCTTATATTCTAGCTGCTCTTTTGCTTAAAACTGATCTTAATGCAACAAGTCTTTTGAATTTCAGTACATTCACCTGCTTATTTTTGATTAGACAGCATGTTCACCTCACTCTAAAGCAAGTAAAAGCAAGTGGGTGTTACAGACAGACACAGGGATACATGGTTGCTGAGAACCAGATACAAGTCCCTGTTATAGCATGTGGTTATCTTCTTGAAATGAGCAATAATCCTAATATGCTTGACATAAGGCATGTACTCAAGTGTTTCATTTGATTAAAGCCTGACTGACTGGGCTAAGGCTTTTGATCTTGGTCTCTTCTTTTGGAAGGAAAAGAATGGAGATCAGTCCTAGATAATTATATGTATAAAAGGAGCCTCTTAAGAGCTGCCACCAAGTTTCCCCATGGTCCATACTTTCCCCTCCACCCTGTCCAAGTCTTCTGGATGGTTGGACATGCCCCATAAGGGTTGTGGATCCAAATGGGACAGTGAAGAGGAGTGCAAGGAGAAATTGCTGTGAAACTTCTGCATTGCATGCTGATATAAAACTCCTGGAGGGTGCGGAGATTGGCCTCCAGCATTTGCTCCCATAACCTCTGTAGCAACTTTTACTTGTACAACAGATTTCACTCTGAGTCTTTTCAAAAGTGCTGGACTATGGTCACATACAAGACTCACATCTAAAATGCAGCGGTTCATAGAGTAAAAATGTCAGCTGCTTAACACTACACAGCAACAGTACAAACCTAGATGTGAAACATATCAAGTTGGAACTACAGAGGAATTTCAGGCATAAAACATAATTGCTGGACCTGGAGTTTAGCCAGCACACCAGGATTCACACCCCTGTCTTGCAAAAATAATGCAATGAGGTGTGTGAACCACAAATAATCATGACCTCAAATTTATGACTTACAGGCATCTTAGTATGGTGTTTCCAGCAATGTTGTCTTCTTCCAGCACCATACGGGGACGTTTGTTCTGTGTCAACTCAAAGAGGAGAATATTGCCCACTGATTTAGCAGCACCACTACATGAAGTGCAGTGGGTCTCTATAGAGGTCCCTTACTCAAGTAATGAAGCCTCACAGCTTGTGAGAGTTCACAACATCACAACATTAATGGGCATAACTGCATCTGCAGCATGAAGACTCTGTACTTTCTAAAATGTTTTTTTTTTTATGAGATTATTTTAACTAAAGCTTTTCATCAACAATGCCATGTATTTTATTGTACTTTTGAAGATGACAGAAATAAACACAGATAATAATTTATAGAGAATATGAAGAGTGATGTGGGGTACTATTTAATTCTTTATTACATATACAGTTAAATTTGTGCCCTGGAAAAAAAAATAATAAAAAAATCTTAACTTGCTGCCATAATTCCCTTCATATTAAAAAAGATGATTCTATGATTCTATGATAGCACAAGCAGAAAAAAATCACATCTGTTCTGTTGAAAATGTTAAATGCCTGCTTTCAGAAAAAGAAAGAGAAAGAGAGAAAGAGAGATAAAAAAAAAGAAAAGCAAAACCAAGTGAAAGTGAGTTAAAGACAGAAAGACAGAAAGATAGATTGGGAAATCGAAGAATCAAAATATACCATGATAGTAAAAACACCTTTCTCAAAAAAACTTTGGGAAACACATAGTGGAGTATATGAGTTGGTCCTATCCAGAGAAGACAGAGGTTCTTGTTCCTCTCCCATTATATCCTACTGTAACTTGTCCCATCAGAAAGCAACCAAAGGATACACCCAGAGTAGAAAACATTGGCCCAGACCCTCTGGCTCATTCAGCTCATCCAATACAACGTGCTCCAGCAGTAGCACAGACTGGCATTGCACTCTTATTTTGATATATTTTTGGGGGTTATGTAAACCAAACAAGGCAGTTATGACTAAAGCAGCCTTTCAATTGTATTCTTTGGACAAATTTTGGTATCTAGCCAATACATTAAATATGTGTTTTTAAACACAGCACAAATGTTGCAGCTCACTGACCTGTGAAACAGTGGAAATATGAGAAATGGAAAGGATTACACCACTTCAAATCCCTCCAGCTCTCACTCATACACCAAACTACGAGAAAAAACATACAGATATATTTACATGAAGCTCTGTGCTCATTTATGAAGTGGTTCCATAACATGTACAGAGTCCAGCACACTGGATAGTTATTTTTGATCTGTGCTGCATTTAAAATACAACAGTTTTTAAAGTTTAAGGAATCTGATTAACTCAGTGCTACAACTGACAGAAAAGTGACAAGGTCCAGCCGAAACAGATGTTCCCTGCAAGTTGCTTCTTCCATCCCACACGTATTCAAAGCAACATTCAAATTCCATTTGGCACTTCTCCCAATACTTCCTCCCCCCACCATCTTTAATGTAATTGTAGGAAAATTTGATACTTATCTCACTGCTATAAATTTAATGGTAATATTAAAGAACATCAGTCACATTAAATCTAAGAAAGTGAGACCATGATAATGTACATAGTTTTATGCTAATCCCTTACCAGTAAGCTTGTGTACTCTCTTTTGCTTGCATTAATACTCTGCTCAAAGTAGATTAGTCTGTGCAAACCTATCATGCCTGCTGCACTCTGCTAGAGATTGTATGCCTGCATGTGGACCAGCACAGCTTTCAACAACACTGCATTGCAGCGAGCAGATTTACATCTTAGAGACAGAATGTTCTTCAATGGCAGGTGGAAACTGAGCCAGTGGTTCATGCCTACACACCAGATAATTTGTATAAACTCTGTCCTGGCTGGGATAGAGTTAGTATTCTTCCCAGTAGCTGTTACGGTGCTGTGGTTTGGATTTAGGGTGAGAATAACGTGGATAACACATCAGCATTTTACTTGTTGCTGATAAGTGCTTACACTAAGTCAAGGACACTTCAGCTGCTCACCCCACCCCACCAGCAAGTAGTCTGGGGTGCACGAGAAGCTGACCCAAAGCGGCCAAAGGGGTATTCCCTATCATAAAACATCATGCTCATCATATAAACTACAGAGAAAGCTGTCAGGGGTCACCATTCGGGAACTGGCTGGGCATCAATTGCTTGGTGCTGACCAGTTCTTTTTCACTTACATCACCTTTTCTTGGGTTTTCTTTCTGTTATTTCCCTATTAATTAAAATTTGTTACTACTATTTTACTTAAGTTATTAACCTGTTCTTATCTCTACCTGTTAATTCTCTTACTCTTAGCCTTTCAATCCTCTTCCTCGCCCCATCAAGGGGGAGAAGTGAGGGAGCAGCCTTGCGGTGCTTAGCTGCTGGCTGGGGTTAAACCGTCAAAAACTGGAAACACAAGTCACTGCAAAACAAAATTCAAGTCTGTTATGAGAGTATTAGCACAGAGAAGTAGCAGCATGTTGTGGAGGAACCCCAAAGAAATATCTGATAGTGCTTCAGTATGGAAAAGGAAAAGAATTTAGATAAACAGACCCTCAATCATATCATCATATCTGTTGAATGTGAAACGCTTTAAAAACAAAAGAAGGAAATGTATGTGTGTATGTATTATCCAGTTTAATAACTCTGCTCTAACTACAAATTAATTCAAATCTTGTACTTGCATTAAAAATGAACTCTATCTATTTTATGTTGATCATTAACTAAGAATATTTCACACTAGAGATTTGTCATATTAAGGAGAATTGAAACCACTTGTATCAATTAATTGTATTATACATAATCTTTACATAGATTACAAAAAATAATTTACATTCTATATTAAGGAAATATTAAATACGTATTCTGCAAGGACTCATGACCCAAACTCTTGTCTCAATATTTTCAGATAGGGAAAGGAATGACAGAAAAGAAGTGTAAATCAGAAGTGGATCATGAGAGCTTTTTGAAGAAATGTCCCCATGGAAAAGTGCGGTGTAATACAACTTGTGTGTTTCATGCAAACATGTCAGTATCCTTAGGGACAGTGATTCAGAGATGGGAGGGAGAAGCTGGGGCTACAGCCCTGTGGTACCAACAAGTGCATGAAATAGAAGGTCCTAAACCCAGCAGGATGAGAATCTGAAGCTGGTTCTCCTACATGTCTTAAAGCCTTGTTTTGGAGTTTCCTCTCTCCATTCATGCTTTTAAAAATAACAACAAATAAATCATCTTTTATTATTGAATACTGAAACAATCTTGGCAAGACTTTGAAGACAGTATTTTTCATAGCCGTGGTCATCCTTTCATGGATAAGTTAGACTCACTGACCTATAAAAACAGTCTAAAGAAACACAGAGTAAAAGAAAGTTCATCTCTGCTAGAGACTATAAGATCAAGCAGTCCGAGAGGGGCTGTATAAGCCCATGAGGCTTATACAACTAAGAAAATTTTGAGTAGTTTCAGAAAAATATCTGCCAATATGAATATCAACCAGACAATCAATGTCAAAAGCTTTTTGAATGTTTGGGGGCTGTACCTCCACACATAAACTGAAGCAGTCACACCAGACATCATCAGCAGTATCATTTAGATGAATCAGACTTTTCTAAATCCAGAGGAGTCAACAACCTCCTCAACATGGGACAGAACTGCAGATATGAACAACCTCACATGTACTATGTCTACCTTAATAAACCAGTAACATTTTCTACATAGCTATCACAACATTTCTGCATTAAAACACAGAGCTTTAAGTTCGCTTATCTTTCCTCAGAGGAAGAAACAGTGAACCTTTGCTGCAGCAGCCTCCTTGGGAGTATGTCCATTATCATGTTTTGGCATTGTGCAATGCCTGGCATTCTTCAGACAACCTGCAGATAGCTCAAATACTTCTTGGAAAGAGATTTCAATACAAACTTCCCCAGAATGTTATTAGAGACTCACTCAATTCTGAGCTAACCTTGAAACAACTGATAAAAGGTTTTTGACATGCTAACAAACAGATTTACAGCCAGTAAGTGTACATGCTATGGATTAAATTCTACCTTTATTCCTGTCTCTGAAAAGGGAAAAAAAGCTATTTCTGATTTTATGTGAGTAACCTAAGTCCATAAAGAGAATTCCTAAAGAAAAAATATATTACTAACTTTACATCTGAACAATTCTCTGCTTTAATGCCATATCATCCTCACATCTGTCATTACTCCATATCTTTTCCAGACAGGACAAATTAATGATAGGGGTAATATCAGAAATCCCCCAAACCCTGGATGTCGGGACCTCATGTGCTGCCAAAGAGATATCTCAGCATGTTGCAAAATACAATTTGAAAATTCTGGATTTGGAAATGGAGTTGTTTAGCTCTCAGATGATGCAGAGAATTTATTAATTAACAAGTGACACGAAAGCTACCCATCTCTTCACTTCACCGTCTGGGAAGCAAGAGGAGAGCTGAGCATCCTCCAGAGTGTAAGGGTAGCCCACGGGGCTGCAGAAAACGACCGCAGCTCCACTCACTGCTGTGCAGCTCCCACCTTTCAGAGGAGCTGAGACTTCATCAACATTTACTTCTTCCTGAATCAGCAGCGGCTTCACCGTCTGAGAAGCAGAAAGAAAGGGGACAGCAGCGATGCCATGCTAAGAGAAGGGCTGCTTGTCACACTAATATAAGCAAAGGCATCAAAGATGGGCCTTGTTAAAACAAGAGTTTTCCTGTAAGGCTTTCCTTTCCTCTCCTCCTGTTGATGAAAACTACAGGCAATTTAATCTGAAATTTCAGTAACTATTCTGATACAGCTTTTAATGCAGTTGCTTTTTTACATTATGATTAAAACTGAAGATAATCAGCAGCAGAACACAAATGAGAATACCTGTAAGACCTGAAAAAAGAAACAGCTTCAAAAGCTGGAAGAAGACCTTTTTCAACTTTTCTAGCTAGTAAGTGTTCCCAGCACTGCCTGTTCAAGAGCAGGCAGTGTGACTAAGCTGTCACAGAGCCATGGAGCCCAAACCTGAGTGTCTCTCTTGACCGTGTTCCCTCCAGCTAGCTTTGGGGAGGACACAGTGACAAACAGGGGGGAAGTGGACACATCTTACCAACAAGGAATGCATCCCTAGATACAAAAAATTTAGCAAAACATTTCCATTAGTTATGTGGTGAAAACTTTGTTTCACAAAAAATAAAGGGAATTAAGAATTCCAACATAGCTGAGCACTGCTGAGACATCCGACTCAGCACTGCTCCAGCCTTTGGTCTCCTCCTTTCCCTTCAATTTCTTTGCTGGAGGCAGGTGGATAAAATTAGAAACATGCACATAATAGTGATCTTCAAACAGTTTCTTGTTTACTTTCTGCCGCCTACTTAGTCTACAGATTTCTTTCAAGTAAATCGTACAATTACTCTGTTCCAGCCACTCTACATTTTAAGTGACATTTGATTAATAAATAAACTAACCCTTAATAAGAAAACTATTGTCTAAATAAGCACAAATACTTTGAATTAAGTACTTTAAATACACCTAATTATGTGTTTAATCAGGATTAACAGGACATGCATTGTATGCTAACTAAACACAAAAATTAGATTATTTAAAAGGTTTTTATTGAGATTTAAGAATTATATAGAGGTATTTGTAACAAGCTGGCTCATATGATAACATTTATTAACTTTAAATAACATTAAATAAATGCTTAAGTCCAGTGATATCACTTATACTTGCTTTGTGGATAAATACATGTATTTCAAATAAATAGGGTTGCTTCCATACAATATACCTAAACACATTTAACCTGGAAGTATCAAGCTAGCTTCCTGTATCCCACATCTTACCTCTGAGCCTCACTGGATAATTTCTATATACTGGCATTTGAGAACTGTCAAAATTCAGAATCTGTGGTCTGCAGGAAATGCCGGCATTTAGAAATCTGTTTCCATTCAGATTCAGGACAATTTTTATATTATTTTTCTTATCATCTTCCCTCTTTCTCTTTTCCTTCAACTTTTCATGGAATGTGCTATGTCTGTTGAAAGCCTGGGGGTCTGCCTAGGAAATCTCCTTGTGTTCAGGGATGAGTTTTTCCTACACAGATGTAAATCCCAAAAGCCAAGGTCTGTGATGCAGGGCAGACTTTCTGGTGTGGCTACCTTTGAGCAGCAAATGCTGGCAGGCAGCCACAGAGCCACGCAGGTGACCTGGCAGGGAACCAGACAGATTTACAATGAAAATCTGCTTAGCAGGCTAGGTTCTCTGGGAAGATTCATTGAAAGCCAGATGTTTTTGTGAAATGTTTTGCTTTTGACGAATCGGCATTTTCTGATTTTAAAAAAAAAAAGCAACTTTCTCTCTGAAAACTTCCTCTGAGCTCTGCTGGCAGCAACCACTGCTGTGAAGGAGTCACAGCTACGGGGCAAGGCTGGGCAGTGCTTGGGGCAACACTGGGCCTCTTAGCAACCAATCCTCCTCCCTCACACCACAAATACCAACAATAACTGAGGTTTCAAGACAGATCCTGATGTTCTCACAGTGTGCTAAGAGGTGGGAGCTAGCCTCGAGACAGCATCCCCAGTGCTCTCCCACCTCCACACAAAAGCACTGGCTCCACATCAAGTAGAGCAGGAGCAAACACTACAATATCTTCTCCCTAGTAGTGTGGACCATCAGTGGGCTGGCAATCCCTGGGGCGTTCCCAGGGTACCAGCATTATGACTGCCTTCCTCCTCCCCCAGTGCAGCAGTTCAAGGGTGGTGGCCCAGAAGCTCACCAGCCAGCTGCCTGCCCAGCTCCAGCTGTGCATCACGCACCAGCCTCTCCAGCAAACCCACAGGCACAGGAAGCAACCCACCGAGGATCTAACGAGCTTTAACTTCCAGGTCTGCCTGCCACCTTCTGCTGTCTAATGCTGACTGCTAATACCAGCAGCAAAAGGCAGCCGGCACTTGACAGCTGAACAGAGCTCAGATGGATAACAGCTTATGTCTAACAAAGCCATTCCTAATAAAAAGAAATAGGCATAAAAGCAAAGAAAAGGACTCTGCTGCACGCAGGGCTTGGGGAGTGACTGAACGGTGGCACTTCTTTCAAACCATGAGGTATCTGGAAGTGGCACTGAAAGAAAGCACATGAAAAGTGCTGATGAAAACACTGCTTAAAGACTTCTTTTTCTGAGGAAAGAAATGCCATATGTCTTTCTCTCAGCAGCAGGCCAGACCCACCACTTTATTTCTGTGCTACAGTAAATAGTATACACTGAATAGTCAGTAGGTCTCCACAAACTTCACCTCCAATATTATTTTAAAGGACTCTCAGCTGTGAAAAGCAATGTTCTATTCTCCAGACACAGCTACCTTTCAAATCAAAGGTCATTTATTTTTTAGTACACAAAGTATTAAAAAAAAAATCTCTTGAATCCATCACATTCAAAACATCTGTCTGTCCCAAAGTCTCAAAACATTAACACATACTTTGACCGTGAATATGTTAGAATATCCAAATAACAGTGTGTCAGATATGACACTTTCTTGTGCTAGTGAAACCCAGATGAAATTCATCAACTTCAGTAGACTGCAGATTTAGAGTTCTGTAAATAAGGGAAAAAATTTGCCCTGTGCTTTAATTAACATTTTAAATCAAATCTGCATTTGAAAATGTTCCAGAATTGCGAAAGACCATAAATAACCTTGGTCTGCAATATTAGACTAGAACATACTTGTGCATTCTTTGCTTTAAAAAAATGTGGGTTTTATCAAATGATAATTATGGTTGTGCTTGAAATGATCCCCCTTAAATTCTTCAGGAAGGTTAAATGACTGCTGAATATTAACATTTTTCCTTTAGTGGGGGATTCAAAACAATTCCCAACAAAATATTGGGGCCAGCAGGTTTGGAGGGCTATGTCATTAAAAGCCACTGTCATTATTCTGCTTACGTGCTTGTTCTACAGAGACCGTATTTCCAGTAATAAATAATGTTTTGAAACAAACAGGTGATGTCTGTAAGAAGAATCGACAGTATTTTTTGAAGGCAGTGGTTTCTGTAGAAACCTTTCCTCTCTTTGTCCTCTCCTATCTGCAGGGTATTGACAGCTCTGACAAGACTTTGATTATCTAGTCAGCAGGAGCCTGAGACTTGTCACTTGTCAGGTGTGAGCCGGCAGTCACGCAGCTGATGAAACAATTGAAAGGAGATAGGCTGAGCATGAGGAGGATCAGGGTCATCAAGTCCAAAATGTATGCCTGTCTAGTAAGGGGATGGCTTACACCCTCATTAATAACTCCAATAAGGCAAGAGAGGGAGGCGGAGAGGAGCTAGAATAGGGAAATCAGAAATGCAAAGGTTGGGGATGGCAGAGGAGAGCTCCAGATGTTTAAATCTGTTTCTTGCCATGGTTCTGCAGCCACTGGAGAAACCCCAGCATGACTGGCATGCTGCCTCTCTGTGACGGTCGCCTGTCTAGTATGGGGGGGTGAAGGTGGCACTTGCCCTTGCCTCTTCTCCCACACCATGGTCGGGTTCTCAAACTGCGCTTCCCAGTGGTGGGGTGGAAGGCAGGGAGGCTTTCTAACTCTCTGACTGTGCCTGTAATGTGTCAGTACCCTCTGGTTTCACCCCCCCTGAGAGAACTCAATCCCTTAAGGGGTCCCATAAGAAATGTGGAAAAGGACTTTTTACAATGACATGTAGTGGCAGGACAAGGGGGGATGCCTTTAAGCTGGCAGAAGGGAGAATGAGATGAGATATTAGGAAGAAGTTCTTCCCTGTGAGGGTGGTGAGACACTGGCACAGGTTGTCCAGAGAAGCTGTGGCTGCCCCATCCCTGGCAGTGTTCAAGGCCAGGCTGGACACAGGGGCTTGGAGCAACCTGGTCTAGTGGAAGGTGTCCCTGCCTGTGGCAGGGGGTTGGAACTGGATGAGCTTTAAAGTCCCTTCCAACTCAAACCATTGTATGATTCTATGAATTAACACCAACCCAACCACCTCTGAGTGTCTCCAGCATTGGATGGAAATCCCAGCTGTGACAAATGCCTTCAGCCCATACTCTAAGAGGGCTGGGTGATTTCTGCTGCCCTCGGTGAGAGCTGCTGTCCCACCACTGCTGAGGACATCTGCCCAGTAACGTACACTTTGGCACTAAATTTTACAACTGAAACTCCAAGAGGAGCATTTACTAGTGCAGAGGAAGGCTTAGTCAGAGGGCAATACAGAACAATAGCCGTTGTGTTGCAGTTGGCAGGACTTAACAAAATGCTTTATAGAAAGACGTCTATAATCCATAACTAATATCCTCTCTGTATATATCATACATGACTGGTGGGTCAGTTGATAGGAGCTTATCCTAAGAACATTTCACACAAAACTGGATTAGTACAATATGCTTTGTGCTGGAAAATCATTCGCAAACTTCAGCTTGTGAAAAACCCAGGACTTTTTTTGGTTGCTTCTTCTCACATTATGCACCGTCTGTTTCTCTGTGATATACATTAGTTATTTATTCATATTAAAATGCAGTTCAAGGTGTGCTTTGCAAGATTTAACAGGCAAAATGCTTCTGCCCAGAAAGTCTCTTTTAAATGTAAGCAATGACATAAATTGTTATACACATTTAGTTAACGCCACAGGAAAGATTGTAAGTGTCAAGGACAAAAATCTGTGATTGTAGGTGTATGCAGACACAAGGCCATTGATATCAGAGTTTGGGGTCCTATCACAGAAATAAATTGTGAGCTCAATTTACTAGTTTATATGAGCTCCCCACCCTTGCAAAACGTTTGGGAACTGTCTGCTGTCCCTTATAAAACTGATTATTGGTGTTTCTTAAATCTTTGGAATACTTAGAGTATGGATAAGGTAAGCATGGATTAACTATGTCTGACTACGCATATCAATTGAGAAGAAAATGTTTGTCTGAGATAAGGCAGCAATAAAAACCCATGAGGTAAGACAGGCAGAATCACAGAGGGGAGAAGGCTGAAGCTCAGTAACAGTTGGTGGGACAGGACATGACAGGGAAGAGGAAGACATGAGGAGGGGCAAGAAATGAACAGCTCTAATACTCAGTATGAAATGTTAGAGATACCACTTTAAACTTTTAAAATTGTTTTGGTTTTTTTTTTAATTAACATTGCAGAACAACCTTTTTCCTTGACGTAAATCAAGACACAGATCACTATAGTCCCCGTGTGTGAAAGGTGCAGGGCACAGCAATATCCCTGCAGGATGTATGATAGGCAAAACCTTTCTTGCACAGCTGGGCAGTTGTCATGCACTTGGCCAATCCGTCAGTGAAAGAGTTTTCACTGAGGATTTCAAAGCACTTTGTGAGTTTGTTGGAGGTAGCCAACAAGGATTTCATATGCCAGAAGAAGAGAACATTAATGCACCTGCTTCACCTAGGGCTGTACACACACAATGATTCCTTCTATCTGTACATAGAAGTTTGAGGAACTCTCAGTAACATTCAAAACTGGAACACAGCTTAGAAAACATAGTGTACAAAGCTACTTATTATGCGGCTTTTCTGTGTACCCATTTCAGTGAAATGAAACTTGAATTTCTTCATAAGAAAGCTGGTTCTGTACTTTAACCACAGATCCAGTATGGAATGGATACTTGATAGGAGAATGACAGTGTGATAAATAAAGCACCTACCAAATATACCAGGAAGCAACGAAAAACAGGTACAGATCAATGGACTATCAAGCAAGTTTTCAGCCATCAGTTTATTGTTATTAATACTTTAACTTAATCTCCAGCTTTAAAAGAAATGATAGCGTATTCACTGCAGCCTTTCAGATTTGATTTCTTTTCACTAAAACATTGAATCTGAAATGTGAGCTAAGAAGGATGAATTACAATGAGTGATCAACTCATCGAAATTAATTACTTACGCCATTCCTGGGAAGGCACTGGGCTTGGTTGAATGCATGGGATAACTTCTCCTCACCTGCCCACCCTGAGGCCCCACAGAAGTAAACAGTAGCCTTGTGAGACTAAATCTTACTATGTGATTAGTGAACATGTATTTGACAGCAATACTAAGGAACGTGCTCGGTTTTAGGTGATGCTCAGGCATATCTATACTGGTTTCCAACTCACTGACCTCCTGTCCTGGGTTCACCAGTAGCTGTCATTTTTTCTCCTTCTTCGTAGCTGGTGCAGTGCTGTATTTTTTGACTTTCAGTCTGGGAACAACGTTGAAAACACCGATGTTTTTAGCTGTTGCTACACAATGTTTACTCTGATCAAGGACTTTCTCAGTCTTATGCTCTGCCAGGGAGGAGGGGAAGCCGGGAGGAAGCACAGACAGGACACCTGGCCCAAACTGGCCAAAGAGGTATTCCATACCACAGCATGTCATCCCAGTATATAAGCTGGGGGGAGTTACGCAAAAAGCCCAGATCAATGCCCAGGCCGGGCTGGGTATTGGTCAGTGGGTGGTGAGCAATAGTATTCTCTCCCCTTGTTATTTTCCTTCTCGTTACTATTATTGGTGTTAGCAGTAGTGGTTTTGTATTATACCTTAGTTACTGGACTGCTCTTATCTCAGCCCATGGGAATTACATTCCTCCGATCCTCTTCCCTATCCCTCTGGGAGTGGGGTGAGGAAGAAGGCAGGGAGTGAGCGAGCGGCTGTGTGGTTCCGAGTTGCCAGCTGGGCTTAAACCATGACACCTCCTGATGCATGCACTTGTTAACACCTAAAAAACTATCTGAAATAACTTACAGCAAGATTTTGGCTGCTCTAGGTTGCACAGGGACAGTGATTCAGTGAAATGCAGAGGACTACCTAATTATTCTGGTACTAGCAATAATTTCCCAAGTACCAAGGGCTCTACAGCACCAGCAATAAGAGTTCTGCTCCTTCATTATTTGATAACAACCTATATCAAAATACGTGGCTTTGATTCCAGATTATGAATTTTGCATTTATCAGACTTTCCCAGTGATGTGGGTTTTGGTTTGTTTATGTTGTTTTGTTTTTTTTCAGCCAGGGACACTGTTTTACTCCATTCAAACCTCTAAAATTAACTCCAAGTAAAGCAATGGCTCCAGCCAAAATACTGGAACATTTCGTCCATGGAAGAGAGTCCTATCACCATCTACTGTCAATCATAATAATTCATAAAGAATGCCACAGAGGTTTGAATGTACTATTTGATCACTTTTTCAGCACTTGCCATTTAGTTACAAGAGCAGAGTTTGTGAGAAGATCAAACCAGAAAGCTATCAATGCTCAGCTATCAATATATATTTTTCTAGAATACAAAATCGTCCAGTTAATATAAAATAATTGTGGAAATGGTTGGCAAATTAAAGATGGTTGTTATAGATTCCAAAAATATTTTTGCTTTCAGCAAAATACATTTTTAATTACTTTCCTACTAGCTGTCATTTTTCATAAACCAGTCTAGACAATTCGTGCCAAATCATGCAAAAACTGATCTCAATGAAATGCTTTCCTCCACCATCAAAGAGGAGAAAATGTTCTCTTTTTTTAAGCACATGTGGAGTTTAACTCAATGCTTAAACTTCACTGTTTGTAGAGCACTAAAAAAATACAACTTCCCTTTTAAAACACTGTTATCAATAAAATATCAAATAATACCAAACAATTATTTTCCAGTTTAGAAATAAACTTTAAAATAAATACACATCCATATTGTATTTTTATTATCCCCTGAATTAAAACTTATTCCCAGACACATTACTACAAAACACAACTAGCAAAATCTGCACCAACACAGTTATAAGACGCATGTATACATTCCTATCATGCCTTTTATCTTATTTATCTTCAGCATATCAAAAAGAAGGGAGAAAAAGTGAAAAATAATCCAAATATTTATTTCCTTCACACTTTTGATTGGAATTATTAAACTGAGTTATAGCAGTCAGAAGTAAAGGATTATCTATAGTAAAGAACGTAGATTTTGCTTTTAGCATCATAATCAATGTCCAAATCTAAAATTGATATAATTGACTGTTAATTAATTCCCTTGATATTTTCATTAGCACATCCAAGCAACAAGTCTTCTGTTTGGCACTTCTGAATTATTCAGGAAGTACTCAGATTGCTATAATGAAGGCGTTACTGCCTGATACTATGCTGGCTAATAAAGTTAAATGCAAGGCATGCTTTTATTTTTCTATTCTGATTGGGCAATCAAAGATTTCCCTTAAGATATGCTAAATGAAATTTCAGAGCTGCACAAAAAAATGTCAAGAGAAACATCCAAATATTTTTTTGTGAAAAAGTCCAGCTCTACTTTCGATAATTGTAGCTTTCCCTTAAATCCTACAAATCTCAGTGAGATGGGTTGCTGTGGATGTCATCTAGATCTGTTATGAAGGCTCCTTATGTCTCCAGAGCTCATATTGCCTATCAGCCCTCCAGATCTCAAAGTTTTTGCAGCAGCCTAACTGGCCAAATGATGAACAGAGATTTACTAATAGCGTTGCCATTGCTAGCTGTCCCTCCATTAGCAACATGACCAGGATACTCCGAAACATTCCAACAAATCCCTGGGCAAATGTTGGTGTCCTTACCCACGTAAATCCTCTCTGATTCTGATGTTGATTTTGCCAGGGGAAAGACTTCAGGATTAGCCTGACCAGGGAAATTTAAGACTGCGCTATCTGGATGCTGTGGTTCATGGTTGTGTAGAGTGCCAGGACAGCTGGTAGGGCATATTCCAAACTCAGCAGCTTTGTGTCTTTTTTTACCACTGTTTTTTTCTTGTAAGGTACTAAGTGGCAGAAATCCCATAAATCTTGCTATTCCAAAAAGAAAAAGCTTGAGGGGACTGGGTGGTACATTTGATGGATGCACTGTCCTTAATGCACTAGCCTTTTCCCTAAGGGATTTTGGTTTTGAATTTAGTGCAGAGAATGAACTGTTCCTCAGCTGATGGCAGTAAAAGTTTATCAGCAAAGGATAGTTTTACCTTTCACATCATCATTGTGATCTCTGACATGATCCTACTCTGTACAGATCCTTCAGTGCCACTCACAAGACCAATAAATAGCCACTACAAAGGCAATTCAGGTTGTTTCTTTTCTTCCTTTCTTTCTTCTTTTTTTCTTTTTTTCTTTTAAATAGAATGCAACTAGTCCTAATTAATTTAATATTTGTCACTTGGACACCATCTCCCATATGACAACCTCCAAAGACTTTACAAAGATTAATGACACCCCATTATATCAATGAAGCAGAAAGAATAAGAATTAGTTCACCCATCACTGAAACATGCTCTCTCCTGGGGTGGAACATGACAGCTCCTTAACAGTGTATAACATGGAGGAATAGGGCCTTGGAGAATCAAGAACCCACCACCTACTTCAAGTGAAATACTGGGCCTACAACAATGAAGTTGTTGTTCTTAGGAACTGGTCACTGAATGGCTATGTTCTTCCCAAGCCTCCTATGGGATCCTACAGCTGAAAGAAGACATTGCACAACTCTAGTGAGTGAAAGTAGAGTATGTATTGCTGATATTCCTTAAGTAAGAGACTATAGTACCACAAATTAACATCAGCAGGAGCAGACTTACATCTCTTCTTAGCAACAGGAAATGAAAGATCATGAGACCTTTAAACACCAAATTCACCTTGTCCCTGTGAATGCTGGACCACAAGCCATGAAGTTACCAACCCTTACCAAAAATCTCAAGGGAGGAGTTAAGGAGTTTCCATATGTCCCCATTCATGTCTAGCTCTTCAGAGAAAAGAGTTCTCTTGCAATGAGGAACTGCCCTGTTACTGAGAGGTTTATGCCTGTTGAGGCAGGCTGGTGCCTACTGTGAGCAGGCAAAGCCTCAGTGACCCATGGCACCTGGTGCCACAGTGAACCTGAGAGTGCAGAAACAACATTATGGTTTTTCTTCCCTCCTAATAACTCAGGAAATGATGTAAGTCAGAAATAAGTGTCTATTTTGCCAGTTGCAGGGGAAGGCAGGTGTGGCATCCCTGTTGACAGTGGAGGCTGGATGAGCTGCACTGGCAGCCCCCACCATTGCTGCCAGCCCGGCTGGGACAAAAGTTGCTCTGGGGCCACCATGTGCCTCCATGGCAGTGCCTGTGGCAGCACATGAAGGACATCTGCCTGAGGTGACCACTCATTGTACAGATGAGGTGTGAAGCCCACCTTCCGCTCGCTTTATGGCTATCCCAACAGTGCAGACAGAAACCTTCCTTCTCCTTTGTATTTACTGACAGGCGATTGCATTTTGAAGGGTAAAAAATGCAACAGTTATAAAGGGCTTCTGAATGCACACTGTACAGCTTTATCAGTTAATTTGAACTTGCTGGGGAAAAAAAAAGCCACATTTTTAGATTTGATCCTCAGAGTCTTAAAATATTAATCAGACACATGCTCGGTATTTTTTTTTAATCCAACTGTCTCCAGAATGCTTATTGACAATTTACAAAGCGAGGTTAGAAAATAGTAAAGGGAAATATGTAAGTAATTATGGTTCTAGTATTGCAGGGCCAAGTGAAGTAAATTAATGTAATGCAAACATTTTGTGGATTTGTTTAATTATTTGCAAGTACAATTAAATCTGCAAGTACAATTAAATCATAGTGTAGTAGATTGGGGGTTATAAATGGGAATGCTCCTAATGAGTCTTTTCAGAACACAGAATTCTTCACAAAATACGGATATGCTTCCAGGTTGTTTAGATCCACTCGCTGAATAGATGTCTGTACACAGCTGTGTCTACATTCAAAAATTTGGGAACAACAACTGCCAGTTAGCTATCAATGAAATTACCCTTATGCTTAGGACCAGAACAAGAGCTTCCCACCTTGACTTCCCCATAGGAAGTTGCTCATGAGGATTCTGTGGAGCTTTGCGCAGCACAGAGGAGCAGAACAAGCAAAAGAGAATTTCACTGGGTCTGGGTGGTACCAGATCTCATTGAAAATTACTTTCTGTGGGCCTTGGACGTCCATCAGTCCACTCATATTCCAAATCTAAGAGCACCTGGTGTTAGAAAGACCCTGAAAAGCTGCAGCGTTGCAACTCTGCCACTACTTGCAGTCAATGAGTTCATTCCAGAGCTCACAGGAAGCAGCAACAGATCAACACCTAGGTATTTTGAGAATTCAAACCTAAATGACCATAGTGTCTCTAAGCAAAAAATGGATTAATTTTGTTTAAACAGATAAGGTTACATGTTTTTCCTGTTAAACTGAAAATAATGTTGCAAACTAGGAAGTTTCTTCTCTGAAATATATTACAGTCAACAATTCCATGTCCTGAAATTGCAGTTCAGATTTCACGTGCTTACACAGCAGCAGCTAAAGCACAGTATACTTTTCCCCCTTTTTCATTAAGAATTAGAAAAAATATTGACCTAAAAATTTTTGTCTAAGTAGTATTCAAGATGTTGTCTTGAGCTCCTGAATGCAGTCAACAAAATAATTTGAAACCAAAAGGACATTCAGTAACATTTGTGTATGTCTGAGCACTGTATAGCATGAACTACCCACTGTACAATGAAGTCATCTAGATCTTTCTGTCTACAAGTCACAAAGTTGAGACATGTTTTGAAAATACATCTTTGACTTTGGTTCTTCAAAGAAATCCTGAGAAGAGGTGAAAACTGTTCGAAAACACTCCAAAAGGCCTGTGTTTTTCTAGCAACTGTTTAATTGCCAACTAAGCTGCCAGTCTTTCAGAAATGGATCAAAAAGGCACAGAAAGCAGTGACTTAGCAAAAAGAAGCAACTTCCTATGTTTTGTTTCATTTTAAAGAGAAACTTCTCCTCTTTTTTAATTTGCATTTCCAGGAATTTTACAACTAGTGTCAGATGTTCTGTGCAGCATGGCTCTATCTCTTTTAAAGGGATGGGCAAACATGCATAGGATTCAGTAATGCATACGAATGTTGTATCTTTTAGGCACTACCTCATCCCTGTGAGGTCATCAATCTTCTGGTATTTCTAGATTTCTAGAACTTACTTTAGAGCAATCATCCACAAAATCCATTTTTTCTTGATCTTTCTCCAAAATTCATAGCATTCATGCTGCTGGGGCTTTGAGGGGGAGGGGAAAAATCTAGAGTCTTGACCTTAAGGCACCCAGCTTTGATCAGCTGAGGGCTGTAGTCTACCGAGCTGGAGGTGAGAGCAGAAGCCCTGCTTGTTTGGCTAAGTGTTGATTGACTTGCAGAAGGATGAGTATGAACATGCCCATGGGGGAGGGAGGTTATCACAAAGTGAGGAATCTGCTACTAGCCTTTAAATTGAAAGCTTTATACTCTGTGCTTTTATAACTGATGTTTTATAGATTTAAAGTGTTTACAGCCTTGGTGACAGCATCCAGTATACCTTTCTGAAATGAACAGGCACCTGACCTCAGTGGGGTCTTTGATGTGGTGGCTTCAGCTCTCAGTATGTTTATTTGCTGCAGAAGCCAGTTCTTTAAGATGACTGAATATGATTACTCTCACATATGGATACAAGAGCATGAGGGACCTTATAGAAGCAGAACCCTCTGTATTTTGTACATCTTAGATGGACAACACTGTCCAAAACACAACTGAGCTTCACACATCACCGACGTTTTTTATATGCTTCCTCACATATTTTCACAAGTCTGTAAACTTGGATAAGCTCTTTCAGTTCTGTGAAACTAACCTAGGATAAATTTTTTAAAATTATGTGAAAAATAAAATCCATTTCATTCTTAAAATATTTCCTATAAATAGTGCTTTTAGAGGTTATTTGTGAGACCAAGATTATTTTAAATTGATTGCTGTTACCGAAAGTCAATACTATCCGAGCATCCCTAACACTACCTTCCACTCAGGACACAGTCCAGGCTCCCACTTCTCCCCAGCCACACCATTGCAGAATTAGGACTAAAACTGCTTGTAATGTTATTAAAGCAATGGAGGCGTACTAAAGCACATAAGACATCATACAAGGAATTGATGGGTTAAATAGATCTTTTTTCAGCTTTAGGATTTGTATGAGGAAATGATGTACATGTAGCTGGGCGCCTTCTGAGGACATGGCATGCACTCTGACAATGGCTTCCCTCCTTATCTAAGATCTTTTAATAAAGTGTTAATTATAAAGGCTTCTCAACTCATTGTTTAGAGTCCTAAAGAGAAGCGCACTTTTCCTGTCAAACATGAAGGGTTTGCAGCAAGTGAATTTGTCTTGTAGAAGTAAGCTGCATTTTCCTGTGAAGTGATTAATTTAAACGGGTTGGAGCTGCCCTGATGTGCTGCGGGTCCCACGCTTCCCAGCTCTAAAATAAACCACAGCAAACTCTGCCTGAGCCTTGCCACAGAGGGGTCCGCTTTGCACCATTTCAGAGGTAGCACAGATGCTCAGGTTGAAACTGTTCCTAGCAAGACTCAACAGCCAAATGCTGCCCACAGGATGCACACAGGACCAGCACATTTAACGCATGCAAGTCTCTGATCTTGTGTTCTGGTGAATGGTGAAAGGCAGCATGCAGGTAGCCTTCATTACTGTAAATACCTCTATCACATCCTGTGTTTCACTCACTGGAATAGTAAACACATTGGCAGATGCAATACAGCAAGACCAGTAATAGATGTATTAACCATACCATATATATATCCAGTATATAAATCCAGTATATCCAGTTCCACTAACTTTAGCCAAAATGGAATGAAATGTGTGGGAGAAAGAAAAATCATAAGATTATCTGAAAGCAGCAGTGTCTCTAGTATGACATGCTGTGTAAAACAAGCCTTCAAAGGGAAAATAAAATCACTTTGTAATGCTGATATTTTGCTGAGTTATTTATTTTATAACAAAAAAAAAAAACAAACCACATTGTGCTGTGTGGACAAATACGAATTTACTACTTTTAAAGAAATAAATAAGAAAACAGAAGTAAATCACTACAAAAAACTTCCTGCAATACTTTGGACAAAAAATCACAATTAGCAATTAACTGGAGAAAATCAGGCTTAGTCTATTATTTTCCCAGGCCTGTTAGGGTATCATCTCTTCCAACTTCACTTGGTTAAACGCAGCATAATTCTTGTAAATAAATCCCCCAAAATTCTCATAAACAGAGATGAATTGCAACTTCAGTTCTCATGTAGAAAGCATGAAACAAAATAAAACCACTTAAGAATGAAGAATCTCTAAGGATTTGAGATGTCTGAACTTCAATATTTCTTTTTTCTAAATGGAGTAATAGAGGAGCAGAGGGTGTTTGAGACTCACATGAGCACCAGAGTTGGTTTCACTTTGCCTTTTAGCCCATTAACCACATCTGCACATGCCTTTTCAACATTGCAGAATTGGAGAGCATGAAGGCCTTTGAAAAAAAGGTCTTCAAAAAGAGGGGCAGAAGGAAAACTCCAGGCTGCCTTCTCCAGATGGTCCCATACTGCTTATCTCACGAACTCTTGTCATACAGTTTCTTTTGCTGTATTTATGTCTGTGTATTTTTCATGATCAGAGGCAGTTATTGCTAGGGGATTGTTATACATCTTTGTATTGTAGCAGTACCCAGAAGGCCCAGACCCAGAGCAAGCCCCTCTGTACAAAGTGGGACCAGATTAGAAAGTGATTGCTCTTGTTGAAGGAATTCATAACATACCTGAATTGGGTCAAAGAGACATAGGCTGAATCCAGACAATGGCTGATGGGTGTAAACACTTCTTATTTGGACGAATGCTCAAACACACTGTCAGGCGACTAACTGAACTGAAATACGGCTGACCAAAATCACTTAACTGAGTAAATGTGAATGCCTCTGGTTTAAGCCTAGTCAAACTCTCCCAGCTGCTCCATCTTACTCATATACAGGAATGCTGCGTTCCTCTCCAGATCCACCTCTCCCTGATCAGTACAATGAACCAGGAAAAAAGTTTGCAAACACAATCTAATTCACATTTGAGGACACCTGAGGAGCCCCAGCGCCTTCCATTTGCAACAAACCATTTTGCTAAGAACATTTGCTGTTAATGATCCTTGCTATTAAAATATGCACACTTTGGCATGATAACTCTTTCTGCACCTAGGAGGTTTACGCTTCTGCCAGGCTGTCTTCGTTATTCGCAAGGTGTTTTCACCACGATTACAGATGTTGCAATGGTAGAGATCACACTCTTTTGAAGCGTTAGGACAAGATCTCTTGAATATTTGCCCCAGATGTCACACTAGGAATGGTCTCATCATCCTCCAAGACATACCATCACAAAACAGAAACTGACACTTCAACATTCCCCAACAGCTGCTGTTACAGAGGCTCTGCAAAAAGGCGTCTTAGCGCATGTGCTTCAGAAGTACTGAGGTGAAGGTCCTAACCTGTGCCTTGCAACTGCCGTTCTTGAGTATTTTTTTGCAACTACTGCATATACTGCACATGTACTAAAATCAAGATGAAAAACTGCTGCGTGCATCATGCCTGCACATGGATGTTATATGAACTCTTCCCTGTTGCCTTTCAGTACTAGTAGATAACCACTGCTATTCCATCCCATGTTTTTTATTGAGCAATGCTATGAAAAGATTAATCAATTTGCATACAATATAAATCCACATTCATATTTTATTATTGCACAATCAGGGAGATTTAATGTAACAAATTCAAGTGCTACATGCTTTGATTGCTCTTTGTAAAAATACTTAAATACCATCCATTTGGAAAGAATCTTATGGAAATTTTCTAAAAGTGATATATGTAGTATTTGGAGAAACTTTTCTGATAAAATCTCTGTGCAAAAGTGGTATTGCTGGCCTTCTCAAATTTCATCAGGTGTTGAGTATCTTAATGAGTAGACTGCTCCTGAATGGTTTCATTTCAAAGGACCAAACCGAATCACGAAGGAAAAAAATTAATATTGGGCTGATACTAGGAGTGTATGGTATATCATGAATAGAGAGCATAAGCAAAATTTTAGAATATACTGTTCTATATTCTACTGAATTTAAATTACTACTAGACTCATTAGTACTCATTATGGTTAGGACTACCACTCAGAGACTGATTTTCAGTAACCTCCAACCCCCCTTTGGTACTTTCAAAAAATCCTAATTCAGAAGAGTTACGTGGAAGTTTACAGAATTTTTTTTTTTTTTCAGAAATTATTAATACATAAGGCTGGAGAAATGTGATCTAAGTTACAAACCTGTTACATGACAAAAATCAAGTAAGAATTCTTTTTGACACAACCCATTAAGTATGCTGTTTTTAATACCTTTACAAATAAAAAGGTTGGTTGTGGATGACTTCTCCCAATACAGTATGCCTTCCTTTTGCACACTTTCATTTGGGCTCTTGCATGAGCCAAGAACAACAAAACACCACAGAAAAAGAAAAAGAAAAGAAAAAGAAAAAGAAAAAGAAAAAGAAAAAGAAAAAGAAAAAGAAAAAGAAAAAGAAAAAGAAAAAGAAAAAGAAAAAAGAAGAAAAAGAAAAAGAAGAAGAAAAAGAAAAAGAAGAAGAAAAAGAAAAAGAAGAAGAAAAAGAAAAAGAAGAAGAAAAAGAAAAAGAAGAAAAAAAAGAAAAAAAAAAGGGAGTTTCAGCTTAGCAAGAGGCGGAATTGCCTCTTTGCCTTAAATTTCATCCCAGTTTCACAACTTCAAGAAATTTAGATGGGGTTTGGAAAAGATACTGACATTTTGAGTGATTATCTGAAGAGCACTGAAATTTCTTAATTACTTACTGGTAGCAGGGTATTAGTAACTGCAGTTCAGTAAAGGAAGGGGGAGATAAAATGCTTTCTTAAGCACATATGTGATTCTATGTAAATCTGAACTGCTGCCTGAAATGTTTGCCAATAAAGATGAAAGTCCCACAACATAGTCACAACATGATATCTATCATATGGCTTCCTGGCTGTTGTGTATGTTTTTGCTGTGTGTAATTGACTGTGTTGGTGTTTGCACTACCTAGAATTTGCATATTAGCTCAAACACTGTACTCTTGGTGGGCCTGGTCCTGTGAGCTCCCTGGGAGCTTCTGCCTGCCCCTGCAACCAAGGGCATGAACATAGGGTTCTCAGGAGGTGCCAAGTGCTGCTTTCCATGTTTGTCATCCTTCAAACAGAAACTGGATTAAAGCACCAGTGTTTCTACCACCACAGGAGTGAATGTTGACATTTCAGCCTTCAGACTCAAATACATCCGTTCAAGAGATGACAAAAAATAGGCTCCAGCACAGCCAATGTTTTGGGTACTCTAGAGGCAAAGGTGTGACGGATACAAGAGTACAGTTCTGAGATTTGGTTTAGTTTGCACATACTCCCACAGATGTGAGTTTCTCCCTTCCCACCTTTTTCTTTCTTCTCACCTAAAATACACAAACATGTACTTCTGGAAATTGCATTGGAAATTTCGGATAATTAATTCTGTCAACAAAGCCAATGAGAAAAGAGAAAAATTTCACATGGAAATCCAGCAGTCTCCATCTCTTACAACAAATGTAAAGCCATGATCTTCTTCTTATCCTTACTGAAGCTATTTCCCTTAATCTGAGCCCTCCTGCTCTGCTGTCAGTCCTGGGCTATCCAGGAATCATGTGTCTGTTGTCATAGCACTTCCTCTGTGCACACCAGTAGCACAAAGCAGCTGTGATGAATCAGGCCTACAGATAGGGATTTTATCCACTAAGCAAGCACAGATCATTAATAGAAATTACCTTAGTGTATGACTTGGCTGCTTCTTCTGATGCAGCTACATATGTTGCAGCATGTAGGAGAAAGAGGCATGGCAGATGCTACTGGAAACAAAATTCTGAGAAGTAAAGATGGCAAGTTGCTAGCAGCTCTGGTTAGAGGCGGATGAAAGAAGATGCAGCACTTTCTGGCCCTGCTGCTGTTGCAGTTGAAGCATCTGTTCCATTACCATGATTAAAGAATGTGTTTCCACTTCCACTGCTGCTACTTCCCTGTTTTGTTTGGGTGTTGTTTTGTTTGGTTTGGTCTTTTCCTCTCTTGTCTTTTTTTTATGATTATTTTCTCATGAATGGAAGGAAATCGATAAGGTCTCTAAGTAGGATCACACCAGGCAGGTGCAGGAATGGGAGGAAAGGACTTCTGTGCAAAAATGCATCAACACTCTCCTTGAGTATGTAACAAGTTAATGATCCATTTAAAAATAAAATCTTGACCACCAGCAAATGAGGCATCCTGTAACAAATTCCAGCATAAACAAACATTCATATAGCAAGAGCGAGTTTCAGGATAGGGCCAGAGTATTTAAGGCAGGTAAGTGGGAAATCTGGATTCTAGTCCATACTTTACCAGGCTGAAGCATCCTAAAATACCATATCTAATTAATCAGAACATCTTTCTGACTCACTTCTCAACACTTACCCAGGCAGGGAGAAATAGAATGCAATCAGATGCTGTAAAATGTTCCTCTTATGTGCTGGTCACTGAGAACACAAAACACCACTAAATCTGTGACTAGAGTCAGACTTCAAGGATATCAGATTAAATGGTAGAAGAATACGGTAAATTTCAGTGGTGGGATGGGAGAGCCAGCAAGATGAAATTTGCCTGTACTCTTCCATACTAAAGGAAAGAGACTCTCAGCCTCTCTGATGAGGACCTGCTGCCAAAAACCATGCTCAGACCTGAGGGCAGCTGGAAGGAACGGTGGCAATGGCAGAAAACAGTGACAGTGTCCACCCTTTAAAGCCTCAGCCCCAATCTCCTCAGAGGAGGAGCTACTCGCCACAGCCAGTGAAGATGGTCGGTACACTGAATGGGCTTTTGTTAATAGAGCTTTTGAGGCTTCTTCCCCTGCAGGCTGTGAATGCATCTTCACACAGCACATCCGCATCAGTACATCCTCCCACACCACCCGACTGAGCAGCGTCCATGAAAGTATTGTAAAATCATGCCTTGTATGTTGCTCTGTCCCAGCTGAGAGCAAGGCAGCTCATCAGGGGCTTAGACCCTTGGTAGAGCAGCCTTGCTGCACATAGACCTCACTCTAGAACAATGAATGGTTTTGAACTGCCCTGACAGATGTCTTCAAGGCTTTGCTACTGCAAGGGCTGCCAGTACAGGAGAGCACACTGAATACAAGAGTTTAGAATCTCTGAATTACACCACAGTACCTGAAAATACACTGTAAGGTCTTAAACCACTTCAAGTCCAGAACAGCTTTAATGACATTAAGTTCTTAAAACAGCTGAAGGTCTTGTTTGCTATGAGGGACTCATCCAAAGCCCAGTGAAATCCATTAGATTATTTCCATTGGCTTCAACAGGATTTGAATCAGGCCCCAAATCCTTAAAGCAAAGTCTGAAGCAGTTACCTCATTCTGACCCAAAGCTTTTAAATATTTAAGCAGTTTAAAAGAAAGTGTTGACTTGATTTGTTATCCTTAGTGAAACAAAACCCATGTCAGATGCCATTGCTAAGCCCCAAACTACCTTTACAGTTACAGTTTTCCTTTGTGTTCATTCGCTCTCTTCATGGTTTATAAAAAAAAACAAGCAGCCAAGAAAACTAATTAGAACCCCACATATGCAACATTCATATGCTTAATTTTAATCAAGTGAAAAAACTTTCCTGAATAAGTAAGTTATACAAAATTAAGCACATGCTTAATTAAGCAGTCATGTGATCAAGACACAACTAGGGCAAAACCAGTGACTCTGTGTATAAGCAGAACACTGTTACGTGTAAATAAGCCCCCATAAAGGGGGAAAAAATGTTTTTAGCTCAGTGTGAACCTAAGTTAGGGCAACTGCAGATGGTACCTGCAAACACAGCTGGGATAAAACATGATTTTAAGAGTCCAAGTGTCTCTTCAAGTTCTTAATGTTGAAGGACATCAGTGTTTTACAGAATTTGGCCTAAAACCAATGTGAGCCAGAGCTTCTTGTAGAAACAAAGACTCCCAGTCATGACTGGGTCCCATAATTGCTGAAATAACTGCCCCTAATTCTGCACAAGCAAACCAAAGTGAGCATTTCTGTGTACATTTGGAGACAGGGTGATCTGGGATTTGATTAACACCAGCATGAATGAGGCATCTGCCAAACCACATCACTCTTTTACTGTAACTGTTACTAGCCTCTTTTGAATAGACTCCATTCCCTCAGTGTTTGGTAACATCAATGTATAAAAGAAAGCAGCAAAAAGAAGTTTTCATGTAATTACAAGTTAATTTGTTATTCATTTAACTTTCAGCCTGCAAATGAGTGATAAAGACACAAAATGAGGGACCCAAAAAGTACAAAGGATGATAGCTGAGCATTTCTGAGTTCATCCTTTTATTAAAAGTTCCCACCTATTATCTCAGCTTCTTTATTTATAATGTAAACAATATTTCAATAATAAAATGAGGGAATCAAGAGAGCAGAATCAATGCTGAGACTGAGAGGTGTTCTTCAAACCACTGGCAAGCATTTGTTAAAAGTTAACCTCCTTGCCAGTCCACAGGGGATATGAATTATTGCAGCTTCCAGCTGCAGAGCTGTAGCTCCAGGAGAAGTTAATGCTTTTAGCTATGGATGGCTTGGCTTCACCGCCTGGTTTGTTGGCCAAGATGGTTACTGTCCTTTTCCTCAAGGCAAAAGATACCTGAAGATTTTACCAGTTCTACACGTATTTTCCATGTAGAGTTTTAATAAATTAATTTATTTTATACTACTTTCTCCAGCACTGTGATATCCCCATACATTACTTGTGCCTGACTGAGTTCCCAACCCTCCATTAAGATGCATTTGGGCAACGTGAACAATCCAATTAAAGGTACATACATTTTGCCCAGGTCACTTAATCAACACATCTCACAACTCAAGATATCCAAAAGGGTGGGGGCATATGATGCTCAGAACAAAGACACTTAAATTTCAGGTACTGCATTCCTACAGTGAATCCTTGAGTTACATGCCCCACTTGTCCTTCTTAGACACTGGCAAAGTGGCCAGCGCAGCATTTCTAAGGCCAGTGACAAGGACACTCCCACCCCATTGGGAGAGCAGTCAGTGAGCCCCACATTGCCCACAGCCCAGCAGAAGCCTCTCCTGTTGCATCCACTTCACCATCAGAAGGGCCAGCAGTGGGGAAGGACACGTCTCAAAAGTGCTCTGGGAATCTCTCTTCACTACTACCTTCCATCCAACAGCTTTGTCCTCACAACGCCCATGCATAACTCAGGATACCTTGGATCAGCTCCCTCAGCTATCTGAAGCAATCTGAAAGCATCATCTCCTATTTCTCTAGCCAGTGTTCTTATGGCCAAATATGCAAAACTCCCACTTTCCAACAGACAGCAGCTGAAAAGGAGTCTTGTAAAGCTCCATTTTTGACATACATGCCAACATCATCTTTCAAATGTTTTAGTCTTCATATGGTTGTTAGTCTTAAGTCTTAGGAATGAAGTGATCCAATTTACTTCTAGGACACAACTCCGTTGTGCAGACAAGTGATGCAGAGACAGCTAGGATAGAAGGGTTATCTGATGTGTGCTAATGTGTTACCTGGAATAAGCCTATTTCCTCACCAGCACTGGATTAGGCGATGGGGATAGATAAGGTTGGATGGTTTTGCCTCCCTTTCCATTACATGGTATGAAGTGTTCAGATAGACCCCACATAACAGCCTCATGCCTTTGCAGCAGCAGTGGTATTTGGCTGTTACAGAGGAGAAGCCAAACTTATTTTAATGACTGATGGATTTAGTTTCTATGGCCATTTTTAATACCTGGGTACTGCAATGAAATCAACCACAGGAAGAACTGTTTTGTTTTCCATTAAGATTCACTTTGTTGATATGAACAGATGATTTTGGAGGAGCTCTTGTTACCCTTTTAATTTGCATCTTTGCAATGGGAAACAGATATCTTCCAGGTTCAAACAAGTAAGTCGTGCATCTTACTTCTTATGATTTTTGTCATTATTACAAGTGGAACCCAGTCTGGAAGACTTTCTAAAAAAAAAAATTTGGGAAGGTAAATGCCCATTAAAAAGAACAGCTAATGTTATGACCAGGCATTAGTCATTGAATATCATCATACAGTCTCTAATTTCTACAAATAATAGGGGGGGAAAAAAAGACTAAAATGTGTGGCTTATGGAAAATACTGTTAGATCTAAGCCTTACAACATTCCCTTGAGCTCTGGTCAGGAGCTCTTCACCTCTTCAAATCAGGAAATTTTCTACAGTCTGGCTGAGGTTTCTTTTTGTAGCTTTACGTTAAGATATGCAGGTTGTTGGACAGATCAATCCAATGCCCCAAAATTCAACCTCCCCTTTTATTCAGTGATGTTCAGATCTTAGTGAAGAAACACTACTCCTCAATGGAATGCAATGCATTTTATAATGGTTTTCTTCCTTCTCTTAAGACTCATAGTATATTAACTATATTAACATATCCAGCTGCCAGCTAGCTTGGCTCAGAAGTGAGTTGATCCTACTAAGGTGACTGAGATAAGTGCTCTAGTTGACTGAGTGAATAGCAGCTTTGTGGCCCTCACCTCTTCCATACTGGCATAGTCAAACCAGGAGAAATTTCCAAAAAACATTCCATTTTCACTCAGTGGAAAATATGTGATACAGAAGCAATCTAACATACCCAGTATCTTGTTACATTTTGATCCACGTCATATATTTTGCTGGATTTCATTTGTATAACCATGTTTAACGAAAAAAGGGCAAGGCTAGCTGGTTCTATCAGACACATGTAGAAGAGCTGACAGTAACAAGTTCATCTGCATTAAAAAAAAAAAAAAGGGTTTGCATATTCCTGTTTGGAAAGTGTGTTTTAGAACTGGCTATTTTTATAGTTGATCCCAAATGACAGTATTTCCCCTTCTCCCTTTACAGTAGATGTTGTTTCTTGGTTTCATTGATGGATCATTTGGTTTTCCGCTCCCACCTGAAAGTTAAGTAAAAATACATAAGAAAGCAGATTGGACATCCTGTCTGTTCCAGAAACTTTAGGACTACCAGATGCAGACAGGACATTTCCAAGTCTCAAATAAGTTTTGAGCATCACCTCCTTTCAGGTTACCACTGGGGTACATTCAGTCTTTCCATAAATTCTTACACTTTAACATTGAAATGAAATGATTATGCCTTTGATGTCTAACATAGCCTTTGGTGCCACGCTGAAATAACTTATATCAGAGCCTAGGAATGGTGAAAGATGTATTTTCATTGTCAATCTGTAAAGATTAAAGAATGATTTTGGAGCCCAAGTCATCCAGAATAAAGAAAAAATTCATTCACAAAACCTGTAGGACTATTTCCAGATATGCATTTATAATACAGCTTGGCATCTACGCTGGCATCTTACTGCCTAGGAGTCATGCTGAAATAGTAAAGAGGAAACCTGCTTTCTGGACAGGTCAACCTGCAGTTACGGTGGAAGCAGTGGTCCCATGAGTGACAGGCAGTTGGGCTGCCCATCTGATTCTGGTTTTAGACTACAAGGTTAGAGACAGGAGATGGAAATTAATCCACAGTAGATAAAATGCCATCTGATGGGAAGAATACAAAGTGACGTGTAGGATCACCATCCCCACCACAACAGCAGACGCTAATGTGCTGGTTATCAAAGTTGGTAGCATACTATTAGAACCAGACTATCATTGCCTAAATTACTGTTACATAAAAGATGTTACAGATATTTGCAAATTATAGCATTCAGAGTCACCTGCCTTTTCAGAAGATAAAAGGCAGAAAATTATGAGCAGATAACCACCATGGAGGTGCAGCTGAGACATCACTGCTGAAAAGCAGGAATCTCCCCCTGCAAGCTCTCCAGCTCAGCTTTGAACAGTGGTACTTATGATTCAGCTCGTATTCACTCTATCCTCATTTATAAGATAAATAATTTTGAGATGTATCTAAAATTACTTTACAACCTTTTAATCACTGAAAATTGTGTATAATTATTATACCTGCACTCGGGTGCCAAGATCTGCTGTGAAATACTTGGCTGCTCAAAGTGTGTGGAGGAAATGCTTCAATTCCACATTAATTAATGAATTTTTATCCCCACTCCTGTCCATTAACAGCCACCATGCTTTTGCTGTGAATGGTCATTATTATAGACTGAAATAGGAACATAAATTTACTGATAATGAAAGTGTCATTTGGAGGGGCAGTCTATCATACTGTGTGCTGATATGGTCAGACCTTTTTTTGCTGTCTCGCATCTTTGCCTTGTTTCTGAAAGGCTGGCATGTAAGGAAAGAATTCTTTATTTATAGATACCTATGAAACATCCCTTTAAATAAAGTAGGGATGATTTTCAGTATTCCTGAAAATATTGCATTGTTTTTTAAATTGCTCTCTCTTCTTATCAGACATCGCAGGTCTTCGCCATGAGAACATCCCTGCCCTCCTTGCTCCTGAGATTGCTAGCCAGGTTGGGTTTGTGTTGGTGCTTTCTGTTGGCTTATTTTTTTGACAAGGAGTGTTGTTGACTCTTGGAGCAAATTACCTGGTTGACTTAATCCTTGTTGTGCACCACTAAAAAGAGAGATTTCAGTTGATGTTCTGCATCTCTGGACCATATGGAACAGAGCTCAAGTTGTCACATTTTCTACCTTTTAACTATTTAGCTTCTTACTGAATTCAGTGGATAGGATCTGATGGCATTTCATCTGCTAATTGCTTTATAAGCTACAACATATGATATGATGCACATACATGTAAAGTCATAAAAAAAGGCCTTAATAATGAAAACATTACACTAATGCATCTCAAAATATACAAAATGAAATCTGAATCTAAATAATCTTTAACAAAATCTTCATTCTGTATTGGTCCCAGAGTATCGTTATTTCTTTTATATGATATATATCTACACACTTAATATAACCTAAATTACCAAGTGCTTGAAAAGATCCGCTTTCAAGATGAAACATGTCTGGAGGGATCCCAGTGGCTTTCCAAACCCTTTCAGTCTGTGTGCAGCTGGACACTCGCGTATGTTTAAAAGGAGTACCTATATGCAGCTACCGGGAACAAATCACCAGTTTTTCTTCATAATCAAGCACATCACAGACAAATCATGTTAAAATAGCAGCAAAACTGCACTGCCTGCATAACTACCTGTTTCTCTAAATAAACCTGAACTTCATCCAGTACCCCTTGCCTGATACAACATTTTTGGAGAAGATATTCCTTTCAAGTGAAAGCAATCAGTGTGATATGACACACTTGCACAGAGGTCATCACCCAGCGAGTGAGCTCTTCCAAAGCAAACTTCACCCATGCAGCTTTCAGCCCACTTCAGAGCCTGAAGTACACTTTATGGCAGTTGCTTACTTCTCAAGGAAGAAGTTGAGAAATTCCTGTTGCTATTTGGTATTTCAAAAAGCAAAGTAATTAGTTGAATAAGTTGTAGGAGAAAGGAAGTTATTCACAAGTTTCTTTCTATTGGCTTTCTCAAACTGTGATATGTGCACAATTATATGCATGCAGTAAGTATTTTTAATTTTCCGTGCAGTTCTTAGCCAAAATGCCCATGTTCTGTGAGTTCTGTCTACCTGAAAAGCCTTAAAACACAAGATTAGTTGCCTGATCCAGCCTACACACCACAACTCAGCAGGGACCTGGGAAACTTGCTTTTAGCTTCACTGGCTTCCTAGTGTCCAGCAAGAAAACCCCATTATGACTAGTACTGCTTTCTCTGTGTGGGACTGGGAAAGGAAGGTCAGCGTTTGTGAAGTTGCTGGGTATGATGACAGAGCAGAAACAGCTCCCAGAAAGAACTCTACACTTGGTAAATTGGGTATGTTTTACATGGGTTGAAGCTATGTGTTAAAGCGGGAAGACAAATTATCATCTGAATGAGGGATGGCTCCTGGGGAAATCTGTATATGAAAGATGTAGGAACTTCCCCACAAAGTTCCTTCTTACAGCTTTGTTGCAGTCTTTCAGAGGACAACAAAGTCCATGGCCCATTGAGAACGATTAACACTTTTGCAGTGATTTCAGTTCAACGGATAAAGGATGTAAAGAGCCTCCCTCAGAGGTGGCTGAACTCCGAGCTGGGTAGGAAGCCCCATCTGAGGATGGAGGACAAAGGAAACCCTGTGCCCTGTGGACGCGATTTGATGGGAGCTGAGCCCCAAAGAATACAACAAAGGAGGACAGAAGAAAGGAAGTGTGAAAAAGCAGGAGCATCCCTTCACACAGTGTGTGAGGGAAAGGGAGGAGGCAGGGCAGAATCAGCACCTGCACTGGCATACTGAGTAATACCAGCGAATAATCCTCAGCAAGTCACCTTCACCTCGCCTCTGCCTTTGGTACTGGGACAAGATTAGCAGTCAGAGGGCAAGAAAGTAGCCTAACATGTTTCACATATCTGCACAATTTTCTTCTAGCATAACTGAATAAATATTAAAAGACACTTTTTTCTACACACTTCTCCATAAGAAATAAGATAGCATGTGGTTAGAACAGTACTGTATAAGTAAGATCTTTTTCCTTGTCAATTTACAATATAAAAACATCTCAAGCATATAAAAAGTGGGGGTTTTATCAGCGGAATTATATACAGTAGTGTATGTTTCTATATACTCAGGTTAGTACATATTTACAAGTACAATGCACACAGGATTATGCTAGGGCCAAACACTAAAAGAAAACATGCGGTAAATGGTTGCTTTAATAAGTCCTGTACCATTGAAAGGAAATAAAACCTGAGTATTAATGAGATATAATTATATATTTAAAATCTTTTCCCTTGTGCAGTATACAGAATTAATGCCAGTAAACTCACAAACTGCAACATTCTACTCCATTACATCTGCAATGATTAGAGATAGTTTGAACATCTGGCATATAATCTGTGATAGAAAACAGCATTCTGCACTTTAATGGACGTCTGGAGGCTACACATATCTGATTTTATTTCTTTGTGTTAACTCTTTCCTGGGAGGAAGAGGAGATCCAGTGCTTGAGCACCTTCTTTCTGTCTTTTGATGAAGATGCATGTAGCATTGACATTGTGCTACTTTCAGGCTACTTACATTTTTAATATATAAACTAAAAAGGGACCTTCATAGATTTCTGAGAGGCTATTTATAATATAGACAATTGAGAAGCATAAATATTAATGTGTTAAAAACTATGAGACACATCCAATGAAAGTGACAAAAATTTCCTCATTTTCAGTGACTCCAGAACATTAAATGAAGCTGCATTTGCTGTTCTTTCATTATTTCAGAGACTTTGTAACTATCCCCCCTTAAATTGGATTTCTTTCTTAATCTCATAGACAACAAACTGGGGTTACCAACATTTGTACATTTTTGTTGTACCCTAATTGTAAGTATGCAAGAGCTTCTTTGACTGGCACTGACTTTCATTGAAAAAATTAGATTATTTCTCAGCTTTTGCAGGGTGTGTTTTGCCCCGAGCTAAACAAGAAGGTTTTAGCCCTACTGTGTTCTGCGGGGAACAGAGAGATACTAACTTGAAAGGCAAACGAGTCTGACAGCCTTATCTCTTGCCTTACTTACCGAATATTAGCTAATACCAACACCTAAAGAGACCTTGAAATTAGACTCTGAGTAGTAATTAAGACTGATTGAAGAGTGGTATCAGAAGAGATCTGTGTCACTGCTGAAAGGATTCAGCGTTTAGAGTGACCTGACAAGTGTTCTGTATGAGCATATTTCGGTATGAGAAAGAACATCTACCATAGGAGAAATGCTATAGTGTTAAGTAGTTTTGTTATCTTGATAATATATGTGTCAGGGGCTTACTCAGCTGCCACGGTGTAACAAAAGCCACAGTTACTGGGGATTTTCTGTTGAGGACTAATAATTAGCCTGAACACAAGTGCGTTAAACAGTCCTCAGGTCCTAAGGACCTTACTGCAGAGGTTCACAAGGGCATCAGAAAGTTTTAATGAATGCATTACCACAGAGAAACATTTACACCACACACATGCTATGCATAGGGAAAACCAGAAAGCCTGGAGACTATCATTTAAGGCTAAAACTACCTAAATATGGAACATGTGCAATACATTAGGTTACTATTGAATTGATTCATGTATTGCTGCACAGTGGAAAGCTTGCAGCCTATGGAACAAAAAAAACCCCAAACATTAACAGTGTTCATTTGTAAACCAGATTGAACCCATTTCAACAAAGATTAGGAAAAATTGGCCTAATTATAGATGATGATCTAATACAATTTGGTCATATTTAATGGAAGTCAGAAGCTGAAAGTTGCGTGTTACTTCCAGTTCCAATATCTGACTAATGGATCAGTGATTTCTTATGTGGCAAGAGGTCCAGCCCCTGACATATTTGTCACTTTAAAAACAAAAAAAAGTCATTAGGTTCAACAGGGGAACAACATTGAAAGATAACTTGAAATCATCATTTCTTGAGGAATCACCTGCCCAGGTCTAATGAATCCCAGGAAAGTGTCTGGCATTAGGACATCCGTGTTTTAACAAAGTACCTACACTGTCTTTGACTTAGTCAGAATTTTTGTCAATATCATCAAATGCAAAGATCAGCTCTGCAGCTGTAGGGCTCAGTCCTGCTCCAGCTTCAGTCAATAACACTAACTGGAAAAACAGGTTGGTTTGGACCCCAAAGGAATAAGTTTGCTTTTGATGGTAGTTTAGTGAAGGTTCAGAGAGGTTCTGTCAGAACTAGGGGCATATTTAACCTGGATTTGCTTGATCTCCCCTACCTGGTATTATAAGCAGAGATCTTAGCAGACGTAATTCACTGGGTTAAGTCATGCAGCAAATTATTTCAATGTTAAATTCCTGGAAGAGTGATGGGTTTGGGAAATCCATACAATTCCACCTTTCCAAGCAAGTTATTCAAAGACCAGGGTTGCCAAGTCATTTAGCACAGAAACTTGGAAAAATGAATCTGTGCCATAGACCAGATAAAGCCATCTCATGAAGTTGATGCTGGTGAGAAGGGAAACATAAGAAGGAAAGGGCTTAAGCAGTTGGGAAAGCACTTAGACAAGATAAGTGATAGTTCAGAACTGCAGGGGATGTTTAAAGCAGATTTAGCTTCCAGGGGGAAAGCTAATACCAAAACTTTCAGTCAAAAGCTAAATCTGCTTTAAATATCCCCTGCAGTTTTGAACTATCTGAACTAGTTCTAAAGCAGGAACTTTAACTAAGCATCAGGTTTTACAAGTGTTTGATGGTCCAGTTTTCCTCCACTGTTCCCAGACAGTGCTTATGGACAAGTTAGGACTGAGGCACCCATGATGGTTTTCCTCCTGCTCACCACGGAAGACAAAAGATGCCCATTAAAAGCCACAAACAGAACAAGTCAGGTCTTACAGGGAAGAGGTCAAAGTCCACCTGTCTCAGTGAGAGGATAAAGGAAATTAAACTGACATCGTTAAAGCTGTTTGTTTCAACATTATACTTTAATGCTTCATACAGGAGTGCTGAAACTTTGGAAAAAAAGGACCATATTATACACAGCCCATCCACCTACTAGTTACTACATGTTTTGTTGTCATGCAATTTTGTCCCCACAAAGTCCTATACAATGACTCATCAGAAAAGCCACTCCACAGTGACATTCACCTCATCTGTCCTGTCACTGCAGAACACCTACTTTGCTTGGTGCATGAGCCAGACGACTTTGGACAATGGCAGCATGTGATTGCAGCAGACAGCCTGTGCAAAACCATCAGAAAGAAACCCTTGGCCTTACTTACCTCGGCCTCAGGCTTTCATCTATTGAAACAGCACATTTGACCTTAGAAGTAGATGAAAGTCTAAGATATCTCTCTGGGTACCAAACCTACAGCTGATGAACATGGAAGTTTTTTAGCATAAAACAAGTAGATTTTTGTAGCTTAATAAATATCAGATCAAGAGAGTAAGATATGATTTGGGATTTGCTTCCTTTTGTTCTTAGAAAGCACTATGCATAGTTAACATGTACCATTTATTAGCTTTTATATTAACATAATACTGCAATTGATCACCTTACCAGTAAAGATGAAAAACAGACTTGCCACATACTGAATAAAACAGTCATTCTGCAGAGTGGAAAAGTCTTCCATCTAGAAAATAGTCCTACTGGCTACCCCAACCAGCTCCGCTGTAGCAATACTCACTTGCACACACTTGCAGAGCTTGTGGGTATATGTTACAGGCTGAATTCCTGCCAACGGCTCCAAATATAGATAGAAAATTAAGTTGAAAAGCTTTTTTCTCACATAATTTCACCAAGAGGTTTGGAGCAACAAACCAATTACTTTTCCTCAAACTCTGCAGGCCTTTAAAGATGTAATAACTCTCAGTACTTGGACTCCAAAGGGAATAACTCACAACACAAAGCAAAATGCTACAGGGCAATGCCAACACCAAAGAATATTTCAGGTGTTTCTGCTGCAGTGTGCCCCAGGTTAGAAGACCCTATGGAATTAAGGTGATCTTCAAGGATGCAGCAGAAAGTTGGGTCAGAAAGCTCCTCAGACTGAGAAAACATACAAAAAAGATGCTACAAAGTCCTTCCCTCTGTGCAATGTCTTGTGACATTCTGACAGCCATTTATTCTGAAGAATGCATGCTGAGCATACTCTTGTAAGCATACTCCATTCTTTTAAACCACAGAGAGGTTTTTGCTCCTTCTCCAAATAAATGACACCACATCTTGGGCTACAGTTGCATCCATAGCCTTGATCTACTTAAAGCCCAAGTCTAAGAACTCTTTTTATTCTGAAGAGGTAGCCATCCAGCTGACAGTTGCAAGGAAGCTTTAGCTTGCAGCTAATGTACCCTAAACGGTCAAAAAATAGAATAAAGTTACTTCCCATCTTTTCATTTAATCTCATGATTCCTAAACCAGGTTTATAAGCATCTCACGTTTTGATTTGGAAGAACTCTAAACCATGATATTGGCACAGAACAGGGACAATCAGGTTCTTAGATTCAGAGGTGTAAAGTCCTGCACTGCATGACAGAATGGCTGGTGCAGGAAGGTCCATCTCCTCTCACAGCCATGGAGAGATGCCCAGGAGCACCTTGCTCTGCCTTCCACCTGCTGTGCTCTAATGCCTCCTCCTTTCCAGACCTCCATTCACATCTATAAGGTAATGCTTAGCTTTCCCTGAGCAGACAAACGCTGTGTCCCCATGCCCGAAAGGCCTCAGGTGTTGCCATGACAAGTACACAGCAAAGAGATCTTCAGTGTAGAGAGCCAGGCAGGATGGAGCCAGGGGAGTTCAGGAGTGCTGGACTCCTGCCTGCCCCTGCCTGTGGGCTAGGCTGCTCTCCATCACAGCTTTGAGGAGCTGCCTTCCACACACACACATCACCCCAGAGCATGCAAAATCACCCCGTTACCCAGACCACTGGGAGACTTGATCCCCTACACACATTAACATGTAAGAGTGAACACTCCTGAAACCAGGTAGGAATTGCAGAAGTGCATTTCCCTCCAAGAGGAATCTTGGTTTTCATCAATGAATATATCAGAAGAAACCAGTGGAGAAACATGTCTTGTTATCTGACTTCTTAGATGGTAGACTTTGGTTCATTAGCCTTAAAGCATATCAACTGTATAACACTATTTATTCCATATAGAATAATGATCTACTTTAAAGGAATACAGTATTGCCCATGCAGGAATGATTTCAACCATTATTCACAGCTTACACACACACTAACCCATGGAAGTGAGAGATACAAATAAAAAAGGATTGAAAGAAAGTAGGTCCAGGGAAGAAAGGCAAAACCCAGGTACCCATACCCTGTAGCTACACAGATCTGACTGTACATTAGCGTCAATTTACACTACACAGATTGAGAGCCTTTACTCTTTAGCCATATTTAAAGAAAGAAGTAAAATTAAAGCTAAGCATGCTCAGCTCCTTTTTTGAAGTCAGTAAGAATACTAACATTAGATTTGGAGCTTTCTGTCTAGTTGGAAAACAAGCTGTTGCACTGATATTTAACGCATATGACCACTGAATTAGTGCAGAGCTATGCGGTAGCAGATAGCTCAACGGACACTTTAACAGCCCCTTCAGAAATACCAGGATTTTAATCTTACAAGCCTGCAACAGCAATATATCTGCAGTGTTCAACCTACATTGTTGACAATAAAATTATAAAAAAAAGATGCTTTAAACATGCAGTATCTGTGTCAGAAAATTAAATATATCAGCCATTAATTTTCCCCCTCAAATTACTAAAAAGCAGCAGTCCACACTAAAGACTAACTGTTTGTAAAATTGGATTTTTAAAGATGAAGTCTTTTTTAAGGCAAAGTTGGTCAAAAGAAACATTAGAACAATTCTGCAACAGAAAAAAAAATAAAGCTGCTTAGCTAATACACCTTACTGAAAAAAGTGAATTTATACTGTTCACATCGGTGTTTCAGACACTGCAATTTAAAAGACTGGGGATATTACTTTAAACCCCACAAGATGTAAGGCTCTGGAGAAGCAGGGCTACAGCTTGTGGGGGTACTGATTCTCCCACTCCCAAGGTGGGAGTGCAGACGTGACCACAGGCATCACCAGACATGAAACAGGGTCCAGCTCCAAATCCACCACCCTGGAGCTGCCAGGAACATCTCCTTCACACCTGCTGCAGACAGTACACAGGACTGGGACAAATATCCATCGCATGGCAGCTCTCTGCCCCCAACAAGCTCCAGGCAGGGAATGCTCAATGGTCCCACCCCATTCACCTCTGCTGCCCTCATGACACAGGGGCAAAGCCCTGCGTCTGCCAGGGTCAGTGCGGATGTTCAGCAGAGCTGCTTCAGCTGCAGAAAGACAGCTCTGCACCTGAGTACACACAGGCCATCACCTTAGCATTTTCTTGGGGGAGGGGGCAAAAGTTCTAAGTTTGAAATATCAAAGGAAATTGTTTTGTGGACAGCCAATTTATGACTTCTGCAGCTGAGTGCGGTTGTGCTCCCAGTCCCAACTGGAAACCTGACTTCCCAGAGGCTTCATCAGAGCCACACTCCCTCCCTTTCACTGTGCTAGTGAGAAACAGCATCAGCTGCTAAGTGGCCTAATGCAAACTGATGTGGCAGTTTCAATTCAATTGCCACTGCACAAGTAACACTACAGCAAAAGTCACCACTGTGATTGGCATTAGCTTGAACTGTTATTGTCATTACTCATGCAGTGCCATCAAGGTGCACGGTCCTTGTTGCCTTCGCAGCCAAGCAACTGGAGAGTTGATGTGTGCGGCTCCATCACGACCTGTCAAAGCGGCACACTTTACTGAGGCACACACGCTGTCCTCGGTTGGAGGTGGCAGAGAGTACTTCAGGACAGCGAGTCTGCCGCCTCTCACAGTTCTAAACTTCAAACAATGTCCACGTACTGCAGCTTGAAGTAGGGCTGCAATTTAAAGGTCTCTAGGAGTGGCTCTGGGAAAAGGGCAGCAGGTTATCCATGCTCCAGGGACCTGGGGGACAAGGTTGATATATTTTTCTTTTTAAATCATTAACAGGGTAAGGATGGAACATAACACTGTGGTTCATTGGCATATAAGCACCTGTGGTTGCTTCCTGCATTATCACTCATTAGATGGCTTTTAACTAATTATAGCTTGTAACTTTCATGAAATTAAGCAGCAATAACCAGCCACTGTACAGCAAAGCCAGAGAACCCATGTTTGCTACAAACCAAGTGGGCAGGTAAGCAAGGAGCACCCCAGTCCCTCAGCACACTCTACACCAGGCAGTAGCAGCCTCCAGGAGGGCACTCAGCCCCCACCACAGGGCAGTTCTGCTACTCTGACTTCAGGCACAGGCACATTACTCCCTGTTGTATCCAGTCTAATTTTAAGTCACTGGAGTCACTGCACATCTACAAGTTCTCCTGGGAGCTTATTAAAGAGTTTAGAAGAGCTGCACTTGGGAAGCTGCTTTTACTCAGTCTTATCTCATTGCTCCTGGACTCTTTCAACCATCCCCACGTATCTCTCTTCCCTCTTAATTTTCAGCGTTTAAGCACTTACTAGCAGAACTACTTGCTGCGTCCGAGCCCCCTCCTCAAGGAGGAAGCGCACCTGCAAGCAGACCCTTTGTTTCCTTCACCCTGGCGTCACCAGGGCTGCCCTGCAACCAGCAAACCCACCCCTGCCCGCATTCGCGTTCTTTCGGGCCTCCCCCTTTACAGACAGGGCGGCACAGCACAAGCGCCGGTACTGCAGTGGCAGGTACTGGTCAGTAGAGCCCAGCGCTGGGCAGGGCTGTACCTTGCATCGGGGGAAAGCAGCTGCCCTTTGCCCGCTTCTGGACGCCGGGCCTGGGGTTCGGGTTTTGTAAATAACAGAAAAACCGGCATTTCCTATGCGCTCTGCTAGTGGGGGCTCCAGAGGTGTCCGCCGATGCTCCAAAACACTCCCAAACCCTTCCCAGCCCCCGGGTTCCCTGGGGAGCCCAGTTGCTTGCCCCTGCCTGCCCCTGGCCCTCCTCACCTTTACTGCTTCCCTGTTTCCTTCTACTATTCTCTATTCACGGAGTATTTTTGTCTTCAGACCTGAATTTATGTTTCTTCGGGTTGAATTTTTTACTGTTGCCCATTTTTTCCTCTGTTATTTCTGTCACCGGTGATGTTTGCAATAGCTACTAATGTACTGTCATTTGCAAATGTAATTAGTGTGTTTACTTCTTGCTTTCTTTAGCTCATTAATAAAGATGTTAAATAAAAATATGCCTTCCTCTGCTAACAACATCCTTGAAATAGTTAGGAAGATGGGATCCTAAGGTAATAAAGAACTGTATTATTGGACAAGACTTCATTGCATCTTTCAGCATTTGCCATGCTCATTATGGGCAATTAAAGCATAAACCAACTTTCTTACTTCACACCCAAAGTAACTTTCCTCCCTGTTCTGTGTTTGCATGTATGGGATATATATATAAAGAGCAAGACTAGACATCAGCTGGCAGTTTGTTAGAACAGAAGTAGCAAGGTTTTCTCTGTTCTGGATGAAGAGGAGTAAAGTGTAGCTATTTGTTAGCCTTTTTATGTACAGTATCACAATTTTCAACAAAGGAAAGGAACATGAGTGCTTTTAAAACTTTACTTACTGTGATTATTGTAGACGTGCCCTAGTACAACAGCTTGTATGTTTATTACACGTCCATAATTCAGCACATTGGCTGTATCCACTAATGCATCCAGGATTTCCCATGCCTCGCTAGCTATCTTATTTCCTTTGATTTTGACAGGGCTGGGAACACTCAGCAGTTCATGGCACTGGCTTGCTGTTGGGACAAAAGGATGTGCACTTCTTTTCACCTTCAGGAACATGTGCTGAAATTAACTCATGGCTCTAGTGAATTGGTGTGAAATGAGATAATACTGGTTCCCCTTAATCGTCTATCTGCTGAAAAGACAGCAAAGGAAAACCAAATGCTTCCCGCGACAAACAAACAGACAAACAAAAAACAACAAACAAACAAACAAGACAAAGCAGAGAGAAAAGTCCAAGAATACACAGGGGCTAGTCTATCAATTAATCTCATTTCTTCATCTCAACCTCAGCTATTTAAACAGAATTTACATAATACATTTATTTAAAGGAGAGCCTTTTCTCTGGAGGCCTTCTGGCATTAAGGTGTGTGGAAACAGAAGTTGGTTTTTTTTCTTTGTAATGTATAAAGGAAGACTTAAGATCAGTGGATGCACATTTGGGTAATCATAAATTAATTGTAATGTAAACTTTCACAACATGTTCAGAGCATGTTGAGATTTTGTTTGATTTTGAATTGCTCCAAAATGACATCTAATTATATACTAGTGATTAACATGTTGGTTGCTACTAAGAAATAGCAATGAAGCAAACATTACAATTCAGTATTTGAATTTACTATGGGTTGGATTTGTTGGATTTTTTGCCTTCTTTTTAATGCACAGAGGAAACATGGTGGTAAATTCAAATACTTAGACAGGTGCTGCAACTATTTTTCCTCATTTGTGAAAATTAGGATTACATCGCCACAGGAAGGAAGGAAAAGATGGATCTTGATGACTGTTTTCTCTTCTTTCTCCCTTTTTCTTCTTTTGTCTACCTGCTCCCTCCTGGGTCACAACTCAGTACTGGAACCTGCCTTACAAGCGTGGGTCTGGGTTTGCTCTTGGAAGCTCAAGCTCTTTCTGGGGCACAAGGCAAGAGAGAGCAGCTCGGTATGTTGCCTGGGTCACTGTGCTCGGATTCAGCAGCACTCCTGCTGCAGCAGGGGATAAGTAGGGACTCATGAGCAGTCCCAGTTGGACCAGCTTCAAACCCCACCTCACCTGCAGAAGCTCCATCCTGAATCCTCCGCTCCGAGCCTGACAATTTGCCATCTCCTTAGGACAACATGTCTCTCCTTTGACCTGAAGCTTTATCCAACAGTGGTGCCAGGTCTTTGGTACTTGAGTGATTCATCAGTTCTTCATATCATATTTCCACCCCTGTGGAATTATTTGACTAAACAGTAAAAATCAGTAGTTAGAACAATATGTGCTGTGTTCTGCATCATTTTTGTCTGATGATTAAATGGAAACCGTGTGTCCTCCTTGGCTGCAGGCAAAAGCTGGCTGACTCCTACCTGGTCTGAGACAGGGCAGGGGGGTGAGGATATGATCAGCGCACTGGACGAAAGCATATGTCTCTGTGTAGCATTTACTGTTACCCCTCATTTAGTGCAGCACTTTTTTGAAATAAATGTTTCTGAAGCATTGGAGGAAAACAGTATTTTCAGTGTGAGCTGAAAATAGAGACTTAATGAGGTCTAATTTTCATCTCTGAGTCAAATACTGTCCCACATTAGCTCACTTCTCCATTCTCACTAGAGTGAGAATCACTGCCCCCCAGCCTTAGTGCTTTGATGTTAGTTGGAGATTAGCAACAGTCTTAGCTGGAAGAAATGAGGGCTTGGTTTTCCATGGAGAGACTGTTCTCCAGTTTGGGTTAACTGAACAATATCACATTTCCTTACACTGGCTGTGTACAATTGCCGTTACATGTTGGATGCCAGGCACTGTATTACAGCCCTGGGGGTGGGACTGGTCAGTAATGGACAGTAAATGAGCATCTCTCAGCCAGCATCCAAGCACGAGGAGTTTACCAGTTTCACCTGGGCAAGGCACACCTTTGAGTTCCATCCTATCCAAATGGAGCCCAAAGCACAGAGCAGCCTCTCCAACTTCCCCTCCCACTTCTGTCAAATAGAAATATTGACAGGATCAGACACTTTTTTGTATTAGTTTAATCCTCTATGATCTAATTACAACTGCACGAGGCTGCTCAACTGACTCTTGCTCAGGAGGAGATGGCTGAACTCACTGCAGTTAGCTGAAAATGAACACGGCTATGAAGCTGTGGGAAGGTGACAGTATTTCCACTAAAGCAAATATCACCAAGCACTGACAGGACACTCAGAAGGTGGTTCTGCTCCTTCTGAACATCATAAGTGTTCTGCCATTAACACCCACAGAAGAAGAGGGAGGGAGTAGGCATTAAACACTTATAATGCTAAGGACAAGGTGTTTCTCCAATAAACCAATGGTGTTTGGAGGCTTCAGCTCAGGGGAAGGGGTGAATCAGTGGCTTTGGAAAAATGAACAAGCCTGACAGTTTTTCAAAGCTAATTGGGAAAGAACCTTTTCCTTAGTGCCTGGGTGAGCTGGGTTTGCTGATGCCAGTACCACCAGTAAGGTTTGAGAGGAGACACGCAAATGACAACTGGCACACAGATATGACTACATTGCTCCACAGGGTCAGTGCACATTGCTTTGGTGAAAGCAATGTAAATACTGGCTGATTATAGCTTTGGAGATACCTACATTTTTCAGAGCAGACTTCTGTACATGAAATCACCAGTTGTCTTCCCTGGGAGCCAACCTTTACCGAATGCTGTTCCCACTGCGCTGGGTGCTGGTTTCTACCAGCAGCATGGTCAGGACTAGCACAGATCTGGAGCAGTAATTCTCTAGTGAAGACAGATGTACCATAGTCACAGATATTGTGTGAGGGACTTTTAACAAAAGAGAGCTCTTCTCCATTGGGATTAATAGTTCAATTTTTCTTTATTACTCCTTGCGTTTCACTCATTCATGCATCAATTTCTTTCAAACATAAAACAATTGAGAAAACAATCTCCCAAGACTAAAATCTAAAAAATAATAAGGAAGCGCATTGGCACAACCGAAAGAGAAATTACATATTCTGTGGTACAATACCTCACACAACTTAAGGACACATTTTTTCCACAAATCCTCTCTTTCAGAGAGGTTTTCTTCTCTAGCTTCATTAATAATAGGCCTGATTCACCATCAAATTATTGCAACTTTATACAGGTGGAATTTCAGGACCTACAGTGATTTATCAGATCCCCTGGCTCCTATTTTCAACCCCACAGTCCATATTTATGCTCCTCAGTAACTAGCTGATGTTTGGAAAAGCTGACTATCTATTTTTGGCTTCTCTATGGTGTTGAAAATCAAACACATCAGGACACTGAATATGGAGTTAAGCGGTTAAGTCAGGTTCCCACTAAAAGAAAAACTGCAGCATGTATATGTTCATGTATATGCACACAGTTATTGCATATATATAATCATATGTATCAATTTCAGTCATTCACAATTTAAATTATTTCACTTATCACTAAGGATCTCACATTCAAATTTACCTTCAACCTCATCTACTGAAATGTAACTTACCTACTACTGCTGTTTGAACGTGAGACAAAGCTTGTGTTATTTATGTCTATACAGGTAATTGATGTGTAATAAATAAATAGAAGAAACCCTTGATTTTTAGAATCTGTATATCAAGTAAGAATTAATGACTGTAAGCATGGAGAGTAATTTTCATTGATTTCTTTGCGGTATCAGTAAGTGAACATTCTCAGCTACCTCTGCTGCACAGCACAATGTCATAGAAACCTGGTATTCTTTTGAATCACCAGAAAGCTAAGAAAATCATAAATAATTAACCCCAAAGAGAGATGTATTTGCACCTATGAGAAAAACAAAAAAGATTTCTCAGTCTTTCAAATCCAGGGGGCAGATCGTCCCATGGGTGATACGGTGGATGGCATTTGATTTACACTAGTGGTGGAGAGCCCCTCAGCTTGCACGTGCTGTGAAGTTTGTCTTCTCTGCCTGTGCTCAGCACCCTTCCCCATGGCTCGGTGGAGCAGCAACATGGATTCTGGTCATAAACAAAGAAAAAACTGACAGAGAATTTGATGAACAATTTGCGCCTGTACAGAATCTTTCCATCTGTTTGCACTACTGAAATGCATGATCTTTTCTTTTTAGACTTCAGTTTGCTTTTCCCATCCTCTTGGTTGCCTGCAATGCTGTAAAACCTTTAAAATATTAAGAAAATTACATCTGCTTCATCTCACTTTAAATATAGTGTTCAGTCTTTGTAAGTGTTACTTCATACATTAAATGAATAGCTCGCCCACCAGGTAAACTACATTTTGTTGCTTACCATGTCTGTCTTTGCACAACATGTAGTACATGGGCATAAATAACAGTGTGTTGTATAAATAATTACATGTATGAAAGGCTGTAAAACACCGAAGATATATTTGTACTTTTACTTATGAGAACATTTTAAAAATGATTGCTTTGTTCACCACACGGGTTTTATGTGCTGAATGGGGTGCACACAGAGAACGTTTTCCAAAGTTGGTTTTTTTCCCTTTCCTCCAGGTCACCCTAGCGTTATAGTTAGCAAATTGATAAGGTTCCACTGTTAAGCTTTATTACTTGTGACATGAGCCTATGACACTTTATAAAAAGAAGTAATCCAGAACAATCTCTAGGTAATTAACACCTAGATAAACAAACATAAATTTCTATATTGCATTTATTTGGACTACCACTCAAATACGCGTGAACCATGCTTTTTTAATTAAAAGATAAATCTATGTGACACTTAGCCTCAAACTTAATTATTCAGCATAGTATAATAAAAATAGAGCCCATTAAATGTGTCTTGCTCTGTATTTCTGTATTAACAGCAAAACAGTTCACTCTGGGATCATTTAAATATTCCTCTTCCTCTTTTCTTGTGATTTCCCTGTTCAATGAGACCCTCTGGTTAAAAAAAAACAGAAAGAAAAAAGCCCAACACAAACGACCCCACAACGAAAACCCCCAAACGATGCCCTGAGCAACACCAACAGGTGAGGAGCTGCAGAACTTCTCACAGCCCCTATTACGCTCAGCTGGGTGACATTTTTAATATGACATTATACCGGAGCTTTACCTTCCCTCCTCCTTCTCCTCCCCCTCCCCGGGCTTCCCCACAGAGACATACTTCCAGCATGGTGGATCATGCCAAGCAGTGATATCCAGAAATGAAAAACACAGTAGTTAAGAATAATTTCACCGGGAGCATGCTTACAATACACAAGGTGAGCATTTATAATATACTGTTACAATACAGATGTTAGACAGATAGGGGAGGTATTCAATTCCCAAATTAGAATAGAGAAAAGGGTTATAATCCTTTTCTAAGTTTCAAGAAGAAAAGTTTTCTTAGAGCAGAGAGAAGCCTTCTGCTATTAGGTCGGAAGACCCTTGCCAGGACACCCACCATCCACACTGGGATGATGCAGTCAGCTGCTGGGTAACAAAATGCTTACAAATAGACTTGAGAGACACAACCACATTCCTCCTTCAGGCCTTCCTTGCCATGGACTGCCACAGTGGGCAATGCCACACTGTGCTACAAGGCCTCTTAGTGGTTGTTTTTAGCATTTCCATATACCATTTAATGCCTGGTTCATAGCATAGACTGGGGACCATAAAGAAGACACTGTTTTCTGTTTTATTTCCAGATAGGTGCAATGAGATAGATGCAATTGCTCCTTAATCAGGCTTTCACATTTTCATTTGTCATCTATTGAAATCAGAGGCAGGAATATCTTTTGGAGAACTGCTCCCCCTCACCTCAAACTGTTTTTTTCCCTGCCTGCAGCACACAGGGATTATGTGAAAGGCTGATGATACCATAGTGAGACAGAGTTCAGCTCTAAGCCTGGAGCCCATTCATCCTCAAGCAACTTTACATGATACAATTCTGTGCCTAGGAAGAATGGTTCTCCACAAGAAAGGGTGTGAAAGACCTAAATTTTGCAAAACATAAAAGTTGTTCATTAACTTCTTGGGTTTTGATTAAAATTTGATGCATTGCAGATTTTATTCTCTGCAGATGGAGACCTGTGGCCTTTGCCTTCACTGCAGTCAATTGGCACCAGCTCTGCCATTCACCCTGCCGCATTCACAAGTAACATCAACCCCTCACTGCAGCTTTCTGCCACTGAATAACTGAATTGTCTATGATGCTATTCTTTAATTCTCAACTCTTCTAGACAATTTTAGTACCTTTTGCTACTGGAGAATTGAAGCTATGGCATAACTTTATTACTGTGGTTAGGAATGGCTTCATCTAATGTGAAATTTTCCTTTTTCCAAATGTGTTTTCCTTGCCACCTTTTTTTTTTCTCTTTTGTTCAAGGCCTCTCCTCTCTCCTCCCCATACTTGCTGTAGTTTCTCAGATTTGATGCATCTTTTTTTTTTTTTTTATGTTAATCACCTACTTTTTCTAAGAATTGAAAAATCCTTTAATTTAGTTGCTTTCAAATGTGCAAATAAAACCTTAACCAGGAAGAATAAAGATTCATCCAGGAGAATGGTAGTTCACCTGCACATCCTTTGGAGTGCGGGCATGTTTCTTAACACTATATGCACTAATGCACTATAACAATAAACCTCACAATTTTCTAAAGCCAAATATATGATCTATACAAACAATCTTTCTTAATGCGAGAACATGACTTTATACACCATCGTGTATGATACACACTTCAAACACTCTCAAATCAAAGCTTAATAGACCCCAACACTTTTTCTATAGTACATAAGTAGTAATATATAAAACAATTACTACATGCTAAAACAGATTTCCACAGTCTTTTAATTCAGCACAATATATATAATATGTATATGTATATACTGTATATAGATTTGTTCAGATTAATAAGTGGACTGAGCACACACACCCAGCATAATACACTCCGGTAACTGCCTAACAACTGTGAATTTACTGACATTAATTTTTTTTTTTTTTTCTAATCTGACAAAGCTGCAGAAAATAACATGTTAACTGTTCCTAATAAACATAAGCAAGTAGGAAAACTTTTTTTTTTTCAGAGGTAGAGGTTTTATTGCGTAAAACACTGGATAAAACTGTACTGCTTCAAAGACATTTTTATTCTAACAGCAGAAAGAAAACAGTCATTGCTGAAAAAAACAACTTTTAATACTTCTATACCAGAATAAAGATCTGTCAACTGATGTATTATAATAATAAATAATGACCAAGGATAAACTTTAAATACAAAGTTTTCTAATTGTTACAAGCATAGCAACAAAATCCTCTACTCTATTGATCTCAGATTTTCTCCAAGATAGAATTTTTTTCTTTGTGTAGGAATGTAGACAGTATTATGACCAGTACCACAGACTACAGAAGTTACAGAGAAAAAACTTGACATGTTTAGATATGAGAAGCATGATGATATTCAGGAACTGACAATGCATCACTGCTGCTGTCACTTGTTTGTATTACAAGTTACAAATGTTCTGGAGAAAAGGGCTATGTCAGAGGGGAGGATAGGGACAGTAGCACCCGACCAAATGGAATCAACACACACATCACAAGAAGCGGGAGATGTTTCCAGTGTCACAAACAGAATTATTGCCTGTCGTATCTGAAAATGCTCATAAGACACAAAAGAATACTGAAAGAGCTCAAAAAGTGCAAGAAATGGAATGTGTGGGGTGGTTTAGGGTTTTTTTTTCCTCTTTTTCTTTTTTATTTTGCTAAGATACTGAAGGCGGCGCAAACACACAAAAGCAAGCGACTGACACAGTCACCAAACACAGTAGTGCAGTTAAAATCCTAAAGCTTACTACAGTCAGAAAGTTCCAATAACATTTCAATCCTTTATCTAGGATCATAGAAACAGTTGCATTAGGTTTATCAACTCGATTTAAGTAAGGCAGTGAGAACTATACTAGAAAAACAAGAAAAGCAGCTTGCTCTGTGCCAGATGGGTCCAAGTTACACGGTGACCTCATTTAAACTGAAACTTCAGTTGGATGACATCCTTTCCGACAGCATATGCAAACCGTATCCCTTATTAGCCTGAGATTTTTTTTTTTTCCAGTCTCAGGGTAGCGCTAAGAATTTTATTTACATTGATTGCAGTTTAGTATTTTTTGTAAACTGCTTTAGGCAGAGCTGAAGTTTTAAGGCTCTGGGGTTTTACTCTGTGCTCCCAGCCTGCAAAGAAATATTGACTTTGTTTTTTAGCTTTTTTATATTCCCCTTTTTTTTTAAAGTCTGGATGATTCTGTTTTAGAAGAAGTTAATACTTCTCTATCATCACAGTAAAGAGCACCAATTTTGCTTCTACCAAAGAAAGTACACTAGAAGGCTAACGTTTCAGACCAGTAAGAGAATTTCAGAATAAAACTTTAGTTATTTTTCTTTATTTTTTTTTTTTAAGTCTGTGGTTCATTATAGTCTCTCAAAAGCTTTCTATGTGGCAAAGATCTTCTTAAATTTGGAGCATCCAATTATTAAAAAAGCTCAAATCTGCAAAAATAGAGGACACGTTTGTTTTACAAAACCAAGGAAATATCAGCTAAAACACCTTCCTTCATTAGAGACAAAGAGCAGGAAGTTTGGATTCATATTTTAGGTCAAGCTGCTTTATAAGAGCTTGCTCTAGAAGAAACTTCTGCACTATGTCTGTAACACCTACAAAAACTAACACATGAAAATTAACCATGATGGGGAAGCCTTCATTCAAGTGTAAAAAAAAAAAAAAAAGGTGAATTTAAGAGAAGTTTGAAATTAAGCAACAAGAATAGAATAAGAAAAAAAAAATTACCAACCTTCTATGAAATAAAATTCTGTTTCTCACTAGTTTCCTCTACAAATAAGGCTGACTAGTTTCACTAAACAATATTTCCGTATATTGTACTTCTACTTGTATAGTAACTTACTTCTTCACCAACATGAAAAAAAAACCCAAAAGAATAAAAGCATTTCTCTCAATACTGAAAGATGATTACAAAAAATGGAATTACATTTCAAGTCTGCAGTCACACATCAGGCTGCATATTATTTTTTTTTCCTAACCATTGATTCATTTGGCTGTATATTAAAAAAAAAAAAAGGAAAAAGAAAAAAAAGAAAATGTAATATCACAATACTTTTCAATATAGGTCAGTACTGACCCTAGCTTATGGGCCGTCTAAGGTTTCTCCTACACTGCAGTTGCAACACCACTTGAATTGATTTTCTCTGCAATGACAGCTCCAGTCAGACTGGCACCATGGCAGTCTACCAAGACATCTCATTACTATGCTAGGCAAATGACAGCAGCTGGTGTCATATTATAAAGGTGTTTTCAACAATGAAAACACAGCCCCTCAATCTTCAAGGCAACACTAAATCGTTGAGACGGTATTGTTTTTCTGTTAAGAGCATTATTTTTGGTCAAAGACCTCTTTAAAGTTTGAAATTGCCCTGCTTTTTAAATAACTAACGACCTCCTAACATTTTTAAATCACTTTATTATCCCACCTACATTGTTTGGAAGTACTTGTTGCCAGGTAACTGTTTAGCAGCCATTTTCAAGGGCTGGAAATTTATTTTGCATGTGAAATATATATATTTAAACACACACACACATATGGAATGTGTGTATTGTGTGTGTGTGTGTGTGTATGTAGATATATATTCAAAGCATGTATGACAGTACCTGTGTGTGTAAATATACATATATGCACCCACGTGTGTGTGTACGTATACATATATTTGACTGTTTTCAGCATCCTGTACACTTCTGGGAATTTGCACACTGCTCTTTTGCATGGGAGGCAGTCAGCCAACCCTCACCCAAACGCAGACCTAAACCCAGTACAAAAGGTTACTGCAGTGTGGAGACGGACCGGCCAAGCTGCATCACTCCTGGGCCTTGCTGCCCTTCTCCGTTAGCTCTGCCGAGCTCCCCGGCTTGACAGCTGCAGGTGCCTCCAAATTCCCAGAAGCTTCGGAGTCAACTCTGGAGCGCTTGAACCTGCGGTCGGGATACTGGCTGTTGTCAAAAGGCATGCGATGGACACAGAGAACATGGGTCTTCAGATTTCCCTTCTGAGAGGCACTGTATGGGCAGTATCTGCACTGGAAAGGCCTGTGACCTGCGTGACAGATGAGAGTTGGGTTAGGTTTTTATTACATGTATGCAGCAGCCTGACAAAACCAAACACCCCAGAGCCCCCTCGGCAGAAACCCCTTTTCCTGGGTGGGGGACATGACCACGTGTCTTCAGCAAGGGTAAGAAATCTGTGCTGTTCACATGATGCCTAGTTAGAGAAACTGCATTTAAAAAACTCTCTGCTTCATATTTTCTGGAGAAGTGCAGCTATTTCACCTCATTCCTCAGAATCAGCTGTAAATCCATAAGCCTGTGATCCAAAATGAAACTCTGGTAAGTACAGGGCAACCGCGTACGAGTCTGCCTTCTTTTACATTTGTTAATTATCTTTTTTATTGAAGTGCAATTTGAGAATGACAGTATGCAGACCCATAGTCTAATAAACACACTTTGTGTATGGGTGGGTTTCAGGGTAAAGAATTGTATGTTTTATTTTAATCACAGATTACTTTTTAATGGAAAGAAATAATGGATCGAGATAACCAAGGTCTCAAACTGGCAAACATTTACTCCAGTGAGATTACTCCTGTGAGTAAAGATACGCAAGCACATAAGTGTTTGCTGGACCAGTGCCCAAGGTTATCACCAGCTTTAAAATAAAATGTCCAAGCTAGATTACAGAAGGAATGTTAATGCACAAAATCTGATAGATGCACTTGTAGGTGAAACAGCAACTGACTGCAAAAGGAAGGCACGAATGAAAGATATCACTTCTCAGTAAGGCTATCAATATACTCTCACATATTTTTTAGATTATTGTGACTTTGAATCTCCATGCTGTATCTGGTTTTGGAGGTTATGTTTCAGCAATCACATTTCAACCTATGCTGGGAAGTTGTTGATGTGTTTTACTGGAACTTTATGAGCTTTGTCTCTCAAATTAACTTAAACCAGGACCATCTGAGGTCAAATGCGCTTAGCTTGCTTTAATTTGCTCAAATAAATGAATAAATAAATGTGCCAGACCATCTACATAAAGCCAGGATAAGTGAAAAACAATACCCTATCTCCTCATTTGAAGAGCACATTTTCCTTTGCTGTCGTGGTACTACCTAGCAGGCATAAACCAGACACTGGAGTAGCAGGGGAGGAGGACAATTTTTCCCACTATGTGAGAAGGGGCTGGGACCATCTCACCCCTATTTTAGGTACGAACTTAACAAATAAGTAAATAGATGCTTGTTGTGCACCGGTCCGATGTTACCTGTACTGGAGTTGGAGAGCAGAGATGGGAGCCTGGGTAACTCCTGGGTTTAACCTTGCGCTGTTGCTGGCACACCAGTACAAGCATCTCTAGCAGAGTAAATTCACCTGAGCCAATATTAGTGGTCTGTGCGGCACAAATAATTTGCCATTTTTACTGTAATATAAAACTAACACTTGAAGGCCGAGTCCCCCAGAATGTACTGCTTGCTACACAGAGGAAAAAAGCATTAAGTCCAGTCCACAGTTACTTAAGCCCCATGCCACAGGACTGCAGGCATGTTTTCTTTCTCAAGGATGGAAAGCTCCCCTCTACCCTTTGCCTTTACAAATTAGAGACTCCCAGAAGTGTGACTGCCCCCCCAAGGCCCCTAACCCATAAATCTTGGGATGGAGTGTGGGTTGATCTTCTAGTTCTCTCCTAGGATAAAGAAAGACATTTTCCTCAACAACTTCATAAAGAAAAAGAAATTAAATCTGTAAGCTGCTAATCATTACAAAGTCAAATTTCAGTGGAATATTCCATAGCAATAGCAATGGGAGAAACCTACACAGATAATGTTACAGAAATTGGATTGGGCTTTTATAGAAAAAAATCAGCTGGAAGATACGAGGAAATAGTCAACAAAGAGATTGAAGGTGTCCCTAGTGGCTCTTAGAGTCAGTCCTAAAATCAATACAGGAACACGAGTATACTTAAAAAATTTTGAATATAATAGTTTTGCAAACTAGAAGCAGTCTCAAAACTGGGTATGAAGAAGGTCCAGAGAAAGTCTGGTTTCCATTGTTTCAGAAAATATAGGAATATTTTAAAAACTCAGAAAATAAACCTAAGAAAACTATTACATCTTCCGTGTTGTCTGTCAGAGATAGATAAAGTAACCAGAATTTACAGCTGCGTTCTGGACTTTTTCTTTCCTTCTCCATTTTCTCCCTCCTGGATAATGCCTCTGACCAGGCATTACCCAGGGCTCTATTGCATAATCTGCTTGGGGCCATGCCAAAATGCCTTAGGCAAAGTGGGAGAAATATTGGGTAAAGGGGAAGGAGACCTCCTCCATGAAGAATTGAAGTGATTTCCCCTTTCTCCAAAAGATAGAGGCCTGCCACTGTCACGTATAGTGAGATGGGAGACTACACCAGAGGCACCAGCTCCCTTTCAGTATTCCCGATGTTTCATTTGACCATCGGGCAACTGGTTCCCTTGCTAACTTTCCTGCTAAGTTGTGACAAATGGTACAACTTATCCTCCAGCCGTATTTACTCTGGTTTTATTGATGCTACGGAAAAAGCAAAAAGATATCCTGTTTATTTAGTCTTTCTTGCATGCTGCAAAGGCCAGAAACTGGCAATATAATGCCACCAGTAACTGTATGCAGAGCAGTGTGCAGGGAGCACAGTCAGAGCGGTAGGACTGGGAGTGAGCAGGCACAACATCATGTGAGCCACCCTCTGAGGTCCTCAAACATCACCTCGCATGGAAATACACAGGAAAGTTTTAGGCAGAATTGTTACCACTGGCCAGCAGTGTGAGATCTCACCAAGAAGCTCTGACTGCTTTGCCCACATGTAGCTATCATTAAGTGGCCATCTTAATTCTTTCCATCAAAGAACAAATGCTAAATGAGGAATCCACAAAGCATGGATGGAGCTTACCACCTCACACACACCAGACTAAAAGCAAACTCTTCCTGCCCATCACTGAAGCAAGTTCAGACCTGTGCAATTCCATGCAGAGAATGTAATTTATTAAATCAATGCACTTTAATAAATCAGACAATATAAAGTGCACCTACAAGGATTCAGTTCTGCATTGCCTCCCCCACGACTTACTTTTTCAGGCCATCAAAATTTCACATCACTGCCTTGTGAAAAGTAAGTACACAATAAGTTAATTTGTATTGTCACTGTGCAGTACAACTGTGGTAAAGAGCACATTCATTTTTAATCTGGTATGAATAATATATAAATATGTATACAGAGTGAGGGTCATAGGAAAGCAAGTGGTACATTGTTTACAGCAGAAGTAGTACAAAAACTAGAGATTATTCTCACTTGAAAAGATAACAATATCTGCAATTTGCTTGTAACTAAGGGGTGAAGGAAAATGCCCATTTCTCTTAGGTATCCCATCCATTAATTTTAGCTCAAAAACTTCTTGTGGGCACAAGGCTCTTAAAATAACCCTTCCCAGATAAGTTAGAAATAAATTTATAATGTTTTATCTAGCAGTGGTTGGTAGGTTCTTTCTTAGCCAGCTATACTTCATATATATTTTACCCACTATATATCTTCCAATAAAATTATATGAAAGCCCTTAGAAAAAAAAAGAAAAAGAAATCTTCCTGATAGTTCAGGAGATCATGTGTAATGCATTGCATTTGTAGTAAGGAGAATTAGACTGAATGTGGGCCAGCAAGGGGGGACAAACTATGGTGCACAGACTGTGGAGGACAATGTACTGTTTGCAGCTGAAATAATCCTGCTGTGGAGCAATGTTCTATGAAGCCTGTGTCTGAGCGTGTGCTCCGGATGGAAGCTGACAGTTTAACGAAATGGAACAGCAGAAAATAATAATTAAAAAAATAGCTAAAATGACAACAGTAGCTGGATTCAAAGAACGTTTTTAGAAAGTGCTGATTTCCCCAGGAAGGGTAATTACTTTCAGCACCTGCTGAAACCACTCCTCTGAACGTGATCTAAACCTTCCAAGATCAGACCCACTGTGGAAGCAGTTCTGAGATGGCCAAGGCTTATCATGTTCTCTACCGTACCTTGGAGAGAACGAGGAGTGTGAATGGAAGGCACTTTCTGGTTAGGACGGGGAACTTTTCTGTGGGAAAAATCTCTCAAGGTTTAAAACTAGTCCACCTTTTAAAAAATATATGCTGCTTCGTTAATTTAGGCTTTGATAAGAAAAAAAAAAAGTTTGTTTTCTTTTCTTTCAAGTTTGTGATCTGATATGTTGCTTTGTGACACATCATGTCAGCCTGCATCAGTCACATCTCGTTAGGTTTCATAACGTGGCATGACTGATGCAGCCCAACATGGTGCATCAGCTGAACAGAGTCAGAAAATGCAGATTCTGAGAAAGGCATGGATCTCAAAGTCTGGAGCTTAGGACCATGTAAAGTGAAGTGTATTTAAAGCAGAGGCCTTGGATTTAAGCAAAGCCATTGCCCATGAGTTGTGATGGATTCAAATACTTGCCAAACCTATTTTGCTTTGTCTTATCTTTAAACTCAAAATGTATTATTGGAACGCACAAAAAGCCAATGTCAACAAAGTGTCATTGGGTTACTTACTGTTATCCAAACACTATTAATAGTTACTAATTTATTAACTTTGATATGGATCCATTATTTAAGATTAGCACAAAGCAATACACAGACCAGGGAGAGAGAAAGAAAGAACGATGAATACTAAAATCTTTTTCATTAAAAAAATCATTTACATGGTCAAGCCACATTAATTCTCCACTTCTAAAAATATTTGATCAGCATCCAAATTCTATAAAAATTTCCACAAAGAAACATCTTATTTTTGTGGTATTACAGGCACATATGTAGGGGTTTGCACTAAAACGTAAATGGGCATTGAACTAGTCACATGAATAAGATCAGGAATCTATTCCAGATTGTTAAAAGTGTACTAATCACAGCAAAATCATGGCTTTCTCCCAAAGCAGCAAGAAAATGGTAATTTGAAAGAAAAATGCCAATAATACATCACACACAAGCCGTCTGTTGTCCCCACTACACCACTTTTTATTACATTGCATATGTGTACATATATACACACAGATACACGCATACAGACACACAGACACACAATTTAATGCATAAATTTAGAGAAAAGGCAGAAGAGCAATAAAATGATGAACAGAAAACAAATGCTGCGCAATGTACTATAAATTATAATTAAGTTCTGAATAAAATGTGTTTCTTAGATATGACATTTGTTCCCTTAAAATGCAAAAATGGCCATGATTATCTGACAGAATGTTTTCCCTTAGATGGCCAATGGCTATAGCACTTACTGTGATGCAATCCGGCAAACTCATTTCAGATTTCTTTGCCTGGTTTAAGAATATCCTTACAATGAAAATAAAAAATAACAGCAATTACCTCTTTAAAACAAATAAATTACTCCCTCACTAAGAAATATTTGAAAAGCCTCAAAGGTTTGAATTTCTTGGAGGCAAATCTCTTTAACGGAGATGTTGGACATTGAAGATCTGGATTTGACCTCCTGAGATGCTGTATCAATCTCAAATGGCCAGGACCACCTCTGGCCATGACCAGGCACTCTTGCAGGACCAGCTGCAGTGGCTTAGGATGGATGGCCACTGCCTCCTGCACCATGAATGCTCAGTCCCACAAGGTTGCTGGTGGAATGGTCCCTGTAATAACACATCTGCTGCAGTGCAAAGTCAGCAAGCTGCATTCAAACCTCCAGTGAGCCTGGACCTCCCCAGGAAGAGCTGCTTTAAATCTTTTTTCCTACACAAGCTTGCATTTGAGGATCATCTTTAAACAGGTGAAGTGTGCGTTGCCTCAGCAGTAACAACCCGCAATGATGGCTATAGGAAGAAAGACTTTTTGAGCACCTCCAGTTCTCTGGCAATGACTATTGGGTTGAACTTAAAGCTTTCTCAGGCCAGGTCTCAAGAATCTTGGTGAACGCTGCCATTTTAAAGTAACATTATTACAGCATAATAACAAGCATTTGCAAAGGGAGAACTGTTTTCATTTAAATGTTGGCTAGTGCGATTTCCTTTTTTTAACGTATAAATTATCATAAATACATTTACTATCCACTGTAAACATCCCCAGTACTGCATGCATTACCCAGGAGAGCAGAATGGCTCTAAAGCAGCCATTCTGATCTGCAGCACAACAGTATGGATGGGAAAATACTGAATAAATATATTTGTCCAATAGACAATAATGGCTCTGATTGAGCCATTCCATGTTATTGGTCTCAAAATATGCATTTTATGAAATTCCCCAAATACCAGACAGATTAAAGTACAACCAATCATGTTCATATATGTAATAAAAGTTTTTATAAAACAATTGAAAAGTATATTTTTATTTATACACAGGTCCAGGACCAACCAGGAAGGTTTTCTGGGAAAATTACAATATTCTGTGAAGCTTAGATGTTTATTGGATTACAAAAAAGGAAATTAAATTTTAAACTCTCTATTTCATGTTGACCAAGAAAAGACACAAAACCAAAAAGCTTTATCTGAGGCTTTTTTGACAATTTACTGTAGAAATATATACAAAAATCACCATAAGTATCTGCATTTTATGAAGGCCTGGGAATATTTTCCCCTACCAAAGCTAAGGCTTGCCCATGGGAAACCTAAGGCTATGGCAGGTTCCTGATCACTCTCCATTCAGCTGGATTTCTTCATTACCAGGATCAGTCTTGCAAATAAGAATAACCAGAGGAACTCTTCATGGTAAAACGCACCAGACCAGCTACTGAAAACCCCCCTCACTAATACAGAGCAGGCAATTCTAGGGGCAGCTTAGGTCTGAACACATGAACTGCCATCTGGAAAAGCCTTTTTCTCACTGTGTGTTGCAGGAAAAATCTTAATTAGGGAAGGATAAGCTTGGGGTGAAGACCCAGCTTATGGGAAAACACAGCCACTGGCTTGATAATAAATAAACACATTAAGGACAGTTGGAAAACTTGCTCTAAAAGTGATACGATTTATGCAGCTGTGAAGCCTACTGTGGCAGGTTAGCAATCCATGAGGAATCCCCTACTAACATGGATTAACATGGTACAAGGTACCATCCCGAGGCCAGCATCCACCCCAAAGCCACCATGTGGCACGATGGCCCTGGTGCTTTGCCTAGACGAACATTCAGTCTACAAGTGCCTGCAATAGCAGGGAGGCAAAGTACTGAACCATCACTGGCTGCAGAAGAGCTGAAGAATGAAAAGGTCTAATCCCTAACTAATTTTTTTCAAGGATTTTAACTTAAGTGAAAAAAAAAATAAAAAATCCATTCATCAGATCAAATTAAACCCTCAGGTACCTACATGGCTTTTCTGAAATGTAATCAAAGGTGGAGTTTGCTCTTGATTCAGTATATTATACAGTGTTTGGTGTTTCTGAATAGGTATTTTAACTTGCTGATGAGTATACTGAAGGGTTTAATGATGACAGGGAAAAGCAAAAGTTGGTGCTACACTTTGTCTTTAACACATATTATTAAAAGATTAACTTAATTTCACACATTCCCCCTAAACTAAACACTGCACTTAAAGTAACAGTCCAATTCATGACTCAAAAGGATACAATCACTAATTATCACACACTAAAATTTCTTTTAAAAGCAAAAGAAGAAGAAAAATCCACCAACAAACCAACCCTGCTCTTTGAAACAGCCAAAGGTAGATCAGTGTGACACAGAGGCTGACAGCCACCTGGACACTCATGATACAAAGAAACAAGGAGAAAAATTTTACCACTGTCCTTCATACATACACTTTTAACTCACTAAACAAAGCAGTCACAAAATCACGGAAAACATCACTAATTTAACACTTGTTACCTTTGTTATACAGAGCATGGAAATTATAATTATTTGGAGGTAGATGGAGGAACTCTCTAGCCCTCAGCAGCACACCAGATACAAGCAAATTGCAAAACGGCCAGTGAAGCTACTCACGGTATAACGGGGACTTGCAATTCTGGGAAAATAAACATTTCCCATTACTTGCAGAGCTGATAAAGTAACAGGATTACTCAACTCCAGACACTTAGCACAGAATTTGTTTCTTTTTCAGAAAATAAGCTTTTCACACAGGGACTTTTGATTTCAACAGGAAATGGATTTTTTCTTGAAGAAAAGGAAAAGCATCAGCAGAATAGCTCAAAAGGTCCTCCTAAACAAATCTTAAACATTACATGAAACTTGTAGAACAAAAATGCTGAAAAACAGCTGAAGGCTTTGCTTTCTAAGGACCAGTGTATTCCAGGCCACTGTATGGGGTGCATCTGCCCATCGCAGCAGAGACCCCCTGCATGACGGCATACCAGTTTGGGTTTTGACATGACAACATGAGTTACGAGCCCAGTGCCTCAGAGGGCTCCAAATGAGGTTAGTGGGAATGCCGTCATTGATTGAGCTTGAAATGCCAGACTATCACTGTCCCATGCTTTGGGAAATTTAATTACATTTAATTTTTCATATTTATTTACTTTCGTTTATACACATAAGTAGAAGACAGAGTTCTTATCAAGGGCACTAGGTACCTGTTGTGAAGACAAGCCACCTCTGACAAAATTTATAATGGCAATGGTTATGGCAATTTTGAAATTCCTCAATCATAATCCCTTTGTAATCCTAAACTTACAACAGCTTGTCCAAAAATACCAGCTTTCATCTCCAGCTATGATCCCCACTCTGGTACCAATTCTTGTTCTCCCAAAGCCAGCATATCCCTCCCTATCTGCAGCCCAAGACCCTCCACATGAAAGCCCAGGGCATACAGGGGTTACAGCCCCTCTTTCTCTTTTCAACAACCTTCTCTTTCTCTCATGCTTTTGGCATCCAAATAGACTGCAGCTAACGGAATGTATTTCAAAGGTAAGTGGCAGGTTTTCTTTAATATTAACTAACCCCGAGTTCTTCTGATTTATCAAAATTACATGTTCAGAGTCCCACCTTTGCCTTTACTTACATATTTCAATTAATTGTGATGTCTATTCACTCCTTTACTTGTTTTAATCACATCAATAACATTCCCATTCTAACCCCCTTGAGCAAAATATCTCAGTTTTCCTACTAGGTCATTCACAAGTTTTCTGTCTAATGTTCTGTCATATTTTTTAATTGTCTCAGTAAATATTTATTATTTCAGGGAGCATTTAGGACTCCTGCAATGAAGCTCTATTTGAATTTAATGTACCTATAATTTCCCAGAATAAATGGTATACTGGTAGCACTGGGATTTTAGTAAAGAGATCATGCAATTCAGAGGTGCCAATAGGAAAGGCCTTGTCAGTGATGATATTTCGCTTCCAAATATCCTTTATTCTGCCTAGTGATTCATAAGAACAATAGCATTTTCTCTTTCACTCTGGGCAACTATCTTGAGCTTATTTATTTTATTTGGTGGAATGGAATTTAAAAAAATCCCATACTTGGCTTTCTAAATTTCTCCTGCCCACATTTCAACATGTCACATCCTCAGCTGGTGCTGAACAGGACAGTCACACACCCTGTGCCATGCACAGACTGCCCCTCTAAGCACAGCCAGGCAAAGACCAGGAGCCTCCCCATCAGCTCCATGGTCCACAAATCACCTGAATGGGAAGGGATGGAATTATCCACATGCTGCGATGCTTCCTGAAGTGAGGCCCTAAACTAGAATCATTGTTTTCTGTGTGCATGATGTCACTTGGGCTAAGCATGTTCTTTAATTTTAGGTGTTGCTTTGTTATGTAACTGGGGTAATTTAGATGGTATTTTGTCAAATAACAAATTGTCACGCACTTCACAATTCTTTATCTACAGCACCATGTTAATACAGAGTCTGAGGAAAACCAAAACACTAAGTAAATAAATATCCAGGCTTGCTAATAGCTAATATTTCTAATTATCCACAAGTAGCACACAACTTCACTAATTATTATGCTAAAACATTACTATTATCTGTTTATGGGATTTTGCGAGCCTAGTTCACAGCACAACTCGTTACGGGCAATGCTGCAGCAGTATGTGCCATCGCTGCACTGAATTACCACAAGTGCAGCCTGCATGGGGACGCGCAGCAACGCACCTCTCACCAGGCATCTCCTCCATAGGTGTACCCCTACAGCTAATGTCTCTGAAAAAAAAAAGCCCATGATATTTTTATCATATCCCATCCAACAGATCAGGAGCTCAAACAGTAAAAATTAAAATGCTGCAAAGAATAAATCGAGCATTAACTTTGCAGGACCTCTCCTTCTGGAAAGTGCAGTTGATGCTGTTGCAGAAAAAGTGTCTTTTTTATTAAGTCACAAAGGAAATGCTTTCTCCCCTTCTCCTTTTCTATAAAAGGCTCTCTAAAATGAAAGGTGTCAGACTTTGCTTTTTCTTCTTGGCATGATCCAGAATGTATGGCTGAGGAATGACAGATGTCTGCAACCAGCTGCAATGAAGCATGCTAAAGTTTCAGTCTAATCCACTTATTTCACTGCAGTCACGTAAACCAAAACAAATGGGCAGTGCCTTACATTATAAAAACACAGCAGCATTACTTTGTTGCATAATGTAGCTGATACGCCATCTTTTTATCATTTTTCCTACTGCAGAAAGAATTCACCTTTTTATTAAAAACAGCCCTTGAAAGTTCTCCTTTCTGCTCACCTCGATTTTTTTCTTTTAGTGTCACAGTAGTCTTGCTATGCCCCATGCATTACTCAATATGCTGCTATTATAAAAACACTGGAATATTTTTCCAGGGAAGACTGCTTTTGTTTCTAAAGGCACGATCTGATTTCAAAGCCACCGGGCCTGATTCTGTTCCTGCATCCTTGTTCCCCACCTATGGTTTGAATAGTTCTGAGTGCAGGCAGGATTGGACCCACCATCACACCAGTATGTGTTTTGGCTGTTGAACAAGAGCACCAAGCACCTACCCTTACTGGGTAACAATCCCCACATATCTGCTTTTTGCTGATCAAACTGGAAACGTCAGCAGATATGCAACTAATAACCTTAAATCTACTTGACTCACCTCATTCAAAAAAACACATTTTAATGAGGAGGAAGAGCCTTTGCCGATGTGTACTGAAGCTCCTGAAAGCCCCCCCTATTTTGATATGCCAGAGGGAGTATAACCTAAGCGAACATGGCATTGCTTCCTGGGAAGGGAGACCCTGCCTCACTCCAACATGTAGTGCAGCAACCTTTTGAACCCTCCCTCCTTTAATCCTTGTATGGAAAGGGAAAGGATGAGGAGTCCTGTGGCTCCCTCCCTGCCAGCAGTTCCAACAGCTGGGAAGCACTCACTCTTTCAGCGCAATTCATAAAAAAAGATGTGTTGGATTTCGCCTATGGCAGAATGGTGTACGATTTCTGGCCCTTCAGGCTAAAACAATAAATGCAAAGAGGAAAATTTGAGATTTCCCCCCTTAAACTTCCCACAACAACCTCAGCAAAACCACATGACTTGTCTTGTACAATCTCCCTGGTGTTTTCAGTGCTACTTTGGCAGGAAATCAGAATTACTGTTATATAAATTCCATCTGATGCCAGAGCTACCATCTGTGAGTAAAACTGCTTCACCTACGTCTGCCGGCAAAGCCACTCTCCCAGAGACAAGGGAGAAGGGGAAAAAAAATTTGATTAATTTGCAGAATGCTTGTGATTTGCTCATATATTATTATAACTGCTCATCAGCACATGACAAATTCCCAGCACTCTGCACAGGAACCCGTACAGTTTCAGCAGTTTTTTGCGTCGGCACCTGACAGACTGCAGAGCCACTAATGACTTTCAGATGCTTACAAATAGTAATTCTATCTTCAGAATAAAAAGAAAAATCTGTAGGAAGAAAAGAGTAGAGTTAGTCTATTCCATTTCCTTCCTGTATATCAACATGATTTAACTCTTCGGGGCAGCAGCGGTTCCAGGATCACAACACGGCTGCTCCTTGCCTGTAAAAGACAAAGACTGGCAATCTCAGGGGGAAAGGTGGAAGCAAAAGCTGGTCTCCAAAGGCTTTCGCTACACCAGCTCCACGGAGAGCCAGATACAAAGCAGGTAGGCTAGGAAAAGGCACACCTACCCTGCGGTACTGACATAAAACACCGGCTCTCCCCAGTACTCCTGAATTCCATATCTATTTTCCTATTTTAATACTTCTGATAACCTTTTGCATTTTCAGGGAACACATCTGCTTCCTAACTGCAGCCGAAATGTTTTTTTCCCCCTTTAAAACTATGATTATGCTTTCTGAAGCACTGTCTGTGTGCTTGATTGCCTGTTTTAGATTAGAGATTTTAGCAAGGAAACAAAGACTTCAGAGTGCACATCAGTCCTGCATATGAGAAACCACAGAAGGAATAAGCAATAAAATGTGATGCACCATCTGTCCACAAACAATAACCTGGATGTTCTGAAGGCTTACAAATTATTTAGCACACAACCTCACCGAATTATAGGACCCTTAAATAGAGCAATAGACTGGGAATGAGAACCTCTTTGATGTCCTTTTGTATTTTTTTCCCCCCCAACTCAGCCCTCGATTGATTGCTAACAGTTGAGGTATTTCTCAATGACTATTGGAGCAAGTTGATTTTTATTAAGTAGCTCTCCGTAGAACATTTTGCCACAGATTTGAACAGTGGGGTATATGCCGCCTCTCTGGCCCTAGCCTGCTGCAAACAGATTGTTAATCAAAAGACAGTCTAAAAGAATAGTCAGTTGGGAAATTCAGTCCTAAGGGCAAAATGCTGCCCTCGGTACTCATGCGCAACTCCCACTGGCTGCCACGGGAGCTCACAGGAATGCTCAGTGAGGAATTTGACTTTATTAAGTACTGGAATGTTTCTGACTGGACTCTTGTGGAACAAATCTCCAACAAAGAATCGGATTTTCCCCCTCTTTCCCCCCTCCCAAATTGTATCCTGCTCCAATTAAAAATAAAATGACATTTTTCTTAGCTGTCATGCTGAAGCACAGTGATCTTGCATGCAAAATGCATTAGCAACTGAGCACACTCCAGGTACTGTAAACTGGAGTATGTCAAAGCTACTGGATCCCTAGACAAACCTGGCAGCCCTCAGCAATCTGCATGTATACCAAATTCAAGACATTCAGAGACCAGTGTTTGGGCTAGAGGATTTTGGTTCACCACATTTAACTGTTACATCATTTACAAAACCAACCAAATGAACATAAAAATTACTCTTTTTTTTTTTCTAAATATTCAGTGGATTGCAAGATTTCTAAATCTACAGTTTCATTCAACCTTGTCTCTGTGTTGTAAATTCCTGAGCTTTTAGTGAACACTAGCATTTGTTTTTTTCCAGTTGAAGCACACCTCTGAACACATACTCCAAAATAAATCAGCATCCCTAAAAGCCACACATTTCATTTTAAAAAGGAAGAGCTTTGCTACCGTTTATTAACAACCAGCCCTAAATATTTCTTTTGCTTTGGTTTCCATAGATTCTTTTCTGCAGCTTTTCTTAACACAACATTTCCCAAGTCAGCTCTCAGCTAACAAACATCCAGACCCACCTACCTAAGGTCTTCATTGTATGCTCTTTACTCTTTGGTCTAGATGGCAGCTCAAAATTCAAATTAAAAAATAGGTATTAGAAGACAGAATTTTATTTTTTTTATATCATATTCTCTTTGACAAACAGGGGCCAAGAGAGAAGTAACTATAATTGACTTTAGATGTGCCTAAAGTAACTCCATTATCATTGATGAGTTTTATGGAAAGACACTGAGAAGGAAATGTGCCTTCTAGAGTTTCATTGTGGAGCCAGCACTACTAAAGAATATTTCAGTATTTAGGCCCTGATTCAGCATATCGTTGAAGGTTAAGCACATTGTAAAGCCTGTGAGCCATTCCATGGACCTATGTGGGAAGGTACATGTGCTTACACAATACACAAACGTAAGCTGTCTCTGAGCTGGGGCCTTGTAGCCTAACCCTTAGTTATAAAGATTTGAAAAAGAGACATGGAAATCTGCCTTGGGCTAAAAGCTGGCACATGACATCATTTATTTGAGAATTCACATTCTTTTTGTAACTATTTTTGCATTTATTTTTATGTGGTATCCGCTCCTGGTGTGAGAGGGGCAAAGGGCTTCGAGAATGCCATGTGCATGAGGGTCCACCAGCTCATCACATTATGGGTGCATCCACAGAACTGGCCCAGCCTGCACCTGCCTGTGGGCTGGAGCCCCGCTGGCCAGTGAGAGACCACCATCTGCTAATTAGGAGGTCGGTAATTTTATTGTCACTACAGGTCACCTGGAGCTTGCAGGTTGCTGTACATGTTGCACATAGACCAATAATCAACACCCAGAGCTGAGGGGTGGCTTTAGCTCTTACTCATGTCGCTAAACACAAGCGTTGCCACCAGCAAAGGGCAGACGATGAAGGGCCTGTTGGATAAAGGGCCAGGTTGGATGGGGTTTTAAGCAACTTGGCTTAGTGGAAGGCGTCCCTGTCTGTGGCAGAGGGTTGGAACTAGATGATTTTTAAGGTCCTTTCCAAGCCAGACCATTCTAGGATTCTATGATATGCAAAATATCCATTAGATGTTAAAGGAAAAAAACCAAAATCCCCTTCCAATAACTTCTGTGGCAGTCACTATACAGAGAACCAGACACTACTGAGGATTTTATTTTGAATAAAATTGTAGAAGTCCAAGGTACAGAAGTTTTCATGGGCAGTGGGACACAAAGTACCCGTTTAGAGTATTTGGGTATTTTTGATGATTGAAAGTAATCCATACCTATCTCTGAAGAACGTAAGCCAAACACAGCATGTCAGGTAGCAAAGAGGCAAACGTTCCTACCATCAAATACCTGGCACGCTGAAGCCTTGCTCCAAGCCATGCTGCCTATGGGAGAGCCACTCAATCTTGGGTAAGCATCACTGATTTCTATCATCTTCCAGAGAGAAGGTTTACTTATGTGAAATCAATGGCAGGCTCCAGGCTTTCAAGCAAACTGATACCCACTTGGGTGTCTCTGTGTATAAACCAATCATTTTGCAACAAACCTAATGTACACAGTGGTTAGAGGAGGCCAAAATATTTGCCTTCTGGAGAAACCATGCAATTCCTCTGATTTCAACAAATAATCTGACCTGGGTAACTCTTCTCTATCTACTGTTATGCTAATCAGAACAGAGAGGTCTATAAAGGTACTTAAAGAGACAACTAAAAAAAAATTAATCTGTGGTTTAACTTAAAGGTCAACTCAATACATATTGAGAAGTCAACTGAAATGCTGCCATTAAAAATAATCACTCCTTCTAGGGTGGTAAATACTGCATGGAAATACCCATCAGGAGCCAAAATCTGATCTCAGACAAATGCAGATCTGAAGCTGCACACGGACGGAGGAGAGCAGGGCTGGCCTTGCATACAGAGCTCTGCCAGTCTGAGCCTTTGGATACCAAGACCCAGGCCACTGCAAAAGCTCTTTTAAACTCCATGGGATGGGATTAATATAATGAAATATTAAAAAAATAGTAATCTGTATTTCTTTTTGGACTTTTCCAGCTTTCTGGATTCCTGCTTTCAAGCATTTTCCGTAACTCTAAAGGCTAAAGAATTACTTTTTCATAAAAAGAAAGAAAAAAGCATTTTCTATAATCCCATGGCTACTGTGGTGAGACCCTTTTGGAAATAGGAAACTGCCTTAGCCATCCCAGTAAAACTGGGAAAAGCAAGGACAGCTGTGGGATCCTGGGCTCCCACTCCTGCTTCTGGGCTCTGTGGCAGGCGGGGGGCCCGCGCCGCCGGGGGGGGCCCCCGAGCCATTACTCTGCACATGATCCTTCACAATCCCAAATCAGTATTCCTGCTCTTTAATAGAAGGAAGTAAATTGAATATGGCTTAACTAGCATTTTATACATGGACAAACTTATTCTTTAAATTTTAATATATGGGAGGTACATTGTAGGCAATGTCTTCTGAAATAATGTTAAAGGTTTGAATATTGTGCGGGGGGAGGCACAAAGGTCAGATTTAAATCCTGGAGGTAGCATAAAAAATTTAGATAAAACTGTTTGCATACATTTTTGTGTAGCATGTGTCCTGACAGTGTCACCATCAGCATGGGCTCTAGAATTCATAATCCACTGTGCTATTTTTTAAAATAGTTTGATTTGTTTATTAACTGTGCTTTCCTATTTCCATGAGATATAGACATCGACAGTGAATAGACCTTTTCTAATTGAACTGATAGCTTGAAAGTGAACATGTCCTTGAATTTACACTGAAAGATAGACAGTGATTATTTATAATAAGGGATTTAGTCAACTGCCTTTCCATTTGTACAGCAAGGACTTTATCAACAGACCATGTTTAGGTAAATAGTGCCAAATAAGATAAATTCTGTATTAAAGGACGAATGTCTTGCAGTGTCAGATGTACATGGAAGAGACATTTGGCTGATGATATGTCCTGTAAGTATAAAAGAGAGTATTAAGATAACATTTTATGCTAGCATTAATACATCAAAGTTCTGGACTGACCTGTTTCATCCAAAGTGAAAGCGAGGATGCTCTTAATTCCTATCTAAGATTAATTTAATTCAGAAGGCATTCAGCCTTATGTCCTCTTTTGCAGCTTTATAAGAATTGCTGGATTTGCAAAATTGCACGGCTGTACATACGTTAATAAATGATCTGTATTTGTCTAGCCAGAGTTGAAGCCTTTCTTTAAAAACACACACACATACACACACAACTCTGGCTCGGTGAGCTTGCTTTGCCCACAATATTAGAGCTTAGCTATCTCCTTGCTGAAGGGCCTATTTGTCTGCTTTAAGTGAAATCACTCAATTCTCAAAAGTCAGTGGAGGACTTTGGAAGGGGGAGGGCTGGGAGAGGCCACTCCAAATAAGTTCCATTAATCAAAAGACACAGTCTAATGTAACTAATATTTTACAATTAGAGAAGACAAGATGGAACTAAAAGCCATCTATCTCTCTTACACCACATGATCATCGATTCATAATCAGAAGACTGAGAGTCGCACAAAGATGCATTTACAGGGGCTGGGGGAGGGGGCTTGGTCGGAGCTGGAGATAATGAACACGATGAGAAGGAGCGGCGCTGAAGGCTGGGGAAAGATGACAGAGTGGTTCAATGGTGACAGATGACATGAAGATGAGTACTGATACCTGACAGGCAGCGAATGATGACTGCAGTCCTTTCCCACCATTATGATCCTCAATTATCTTGGTAAGGACTAAGAGGAAAAAAAAAAAAAAACAGCCGAAGTGGCTCAGCCCATCCGTTTATTTATAAGCTGGGATAATGCTGGAGTGTGCCAGGCTGCTGGGAAAGGCCACCTTTCCACAATTGGATCAGCACTTTATAGGAGCTGTAGTTTTCATTGTCAGCGCTCATGGGCACAAGGGGAAATGGGTAAAATACAGTACTTGTCCATCTGTTTTGTAATAAAATTCCTAAATCTTCAAAGGGACTTATTTTTTTTCTTTCACTGCCACCTTCAGGAAAAAAACCAGAACCCTGGGCTAACAAGAAAAAAAAAAAAAAAAAGGGAAAAGAAAACTCGCTTTGTATTTGCATGTAGAATTAGTGGGATGCAGCCTGTGCTCCCGAAATCACACGCACAGATTTATCCTAACGTGTAATATGCAGTGGGGAAGGAGCCAGTGTGAGCAAAAGCTGGAGCTGTGACGAGTGCGGGAGCATAGTGAAGGGGAACTTTTAAAGATTCTTCATTGATTTAGGGAATTATTAATAAAAGGGAAGAAAGTTCGCTCGAGACTGCTTTGTAGTTGCAGAAGATGCCACAGGCTAGCATTTCTATGCCAAAGAATATGCTGCTCTGCTACATTATTTATTTTTAAAGACACAGATCTCCTAGCTATGTTGGATTCATTGCTTTTGAGAAAAAGAAAAACAAATTAAGACTAATGTTCTACACAGCTCCTGATAGCAGTAAATATTTGATCAGAACAATTCACATTTAAATGTTGACATACTAAAAATCATATTTTGGAAGAAATATTTCTTCTTCTCATTTTAACTATAACTTTCCTTTCGCATCCCCTTCCCTCTCCTTGTCCTCTTGGAAGACTGAAGTCACACAATTTAGCACAATATTTCCCACCCATGGAAAATAACAAGAAGAATGAAACCAGGTCAAAATAACCCTGCTTTCTTCGAAGAAAAAATTAAAAAAGAAAAATCCCATGCACCATGCAGGTCATCCATACTCTGCAATTTTGCCTGCCTTTTCCCTCTTGCAGCTCCTATCTGAAGGAGTGGGCTGCTTGGAACACCCCAGCACAGAGCCATTCATAACACCCACTTCCATGGGCAGGAGTGAGCACCAAGAACTGGGTGGGCAACCTGATCCCAGCTAATGCTTGGAGCAGCTTAAATACCACCACACTGGGCTTCATCTGACCCCATGTAAAAACTTCCCATATACTTTTCCTGGCTTCAGGACTGTCAGCACAAGAAGTACATCAGCAAACAGACATAACAGAGAGAAGCTGTGTCATCTGGGGTGGAAGGAAAGTGCCATCCAGTTACACCAGTTCCAGTTGGCCAAGCGGCCTGTAGTAAAAAGCATCAAGAGCATTGAAGTTCAGCAGATGCCTTTCTTCATCAAAGGTGTTTAGTGAAGAAGTTCTAGATTTTGGCTACATATGTTAAATAAAATAATAAATAGGGAAAAAAAACCCCAAACAATAGTGACAACCTGAATACACCTGCTGATGCTGACCGCTTGGTAACTGCCTTGAAGCTCAGTGTGTGCACTGGGCTGCTTGGGCTGGAAAGCTCAATGCCAGGGGAAGGACAAGGTATATTAGGATATGTGTCCACAGGGCTACATGGGCACCATTGTGTTGACAAGTAGCATGTCCCCAAAGAAGTGAAAATATATTGCGTGACATATGGTACCTTTTACAGAGCTGCCTTTTAACTGATGGTTTCCAGCCCTCCTTTTTCACAGAGAACACACACACTAGAACGGGTCGGAAAGGACTGCATGGAACGAGCCACACCTGCACAAGAAGTGCAGTGCCCATCTCACAGGCGGTGCATGCACAACGAGTGCCTTGCTGGTATGAGACTATAACTATTCAAAGAAGCATTTCCCCGATTTCCATTTAGGAATGTTCTAAATATCCTTAATCTGCCCACTTCATACATCTGAGAACTAAGACAAGTTGAATCCATGATCATTGCCCTAACTGGCCCAAACAAAAGCTCCACATGCAAAAAGCGGAGTTCTGATGTAGGGGTCTTCATAGTAATTGATCAAATACTGTATGGCTGGAACTGGGTTTCATAAATAACACATCCTCAGAAGTGATGATAACTGACACAGCATAAATCCCGTATTTTTCACAAGTGTTTTTTCACAAGAGCACATGCTTTACTTGTGCACAAGTTGGACTCATCTCCCTGTAACACTGTTTCAGCATTTATGGCAAAACAACCCTACTGCCAGCAGTGGATTCACAACTGTGTAAAATCAGACTATCATAGTGATTAATCGGGCTAACTTAATCTGTACATGCAAATTAAGCAATTGCACTTACAAATATCTAATTTAGCATGTGCATGCAATAGTGTAATTTGCACATACCAACCACACTGTTTGGGTAGATGAGCTACACGATTACAAACAATTTTTTTCTGCCCTTGTCTTCATGTGGAAATTCTCTGAGAAAAATTCTCACTATTGATACTGAATTCAAGCAAATAAATACTTCTTGTATCTGCTAATATCAGTCCTGTGTCCCACATGGCTATCATGATGATAAGTTGATACTTATCAACTAGAAAGCAAACTAATAAAAAGGATAAAAAAGGGGGAAACAATCTTAAAATGTGGTTGGTTTTGCTTGAACACAGTTTAGCAAGCAAGAGCATGAGATTTTTGCTTGAAGAAGCAGCACAAGATTTGAAGCTTTAAACTAAATTTGGAAAACTCTTCAGAAAAGTTTGGTTAGTTTTAGAATAAAAGATTTAGTTATTAGAGTAATATCAAGATTCTGTTCTCAATGGAGCATTGAGATACTGAGGTTTTTTCTGTTAGCACCTAAGACCACAAGGGCTCCCCTTCAACACATGGCAGCAATGTAAGCTGAAGTTTACCTGTTTATTGTCCCGATAACTTTTAAGCAGTGGGAAATAAATATTAATGTCTGAAAGGTGCATTAATGATTTCATACAAAATTAAGCAGGAGTTACGTGCAAAATGAGAAAGGTACGGGGGAGGCACAGAAGGCGGCAAAAAAGAAAAAAACCCCAAAACTGGGCAGTTAGCAGAGCCCAAACTGCACAAGAAGTGATGAACTCAGGAGTTCAGTATTTACTGCGGCACTCCGGTAACAATCCATCACGCACATTACAGTGTAGGTTACCGGCGGTTCACTGCCCGCCCTCCCTCCCC
>NW_009940656.1:0-21582 GCF_000696875.1 Nestor notabilis
GCCGGCTGGGCTTAAACCACGACAGCCATATTCTTCAATTGAACAACTTAGTATCTTTTTATTTTTGGTGGGGTTAAACTCAGCTTTCCATTAAAATGTTACAAGGTCACTTCTGACTTTCTTTCAACTTATAAAAGCTGTTTAAACTTTTTAAATAACTTTTTAATAACATAATTTTCAACACAATTTCAAAGTTAGTAAGATTCAAATAGGCCTTGTTGTTATCTTCCAGTTTCCTCTGAAAACAACATAAAGAATGTTTGGCATATGGAATCTATCTATTAAACCTCTATAGAAACTGCAGAGTTGGAATCCCACTCGTAACAGTTTGTGTCTTTTTTTTTTTTAATTATATTTTCAGAGAAAACAACATACTAATGAGATGCAAAAATCTCCTGCGGCACACAATTGTGCCTTGAAATGCTTTTGGCATCTGCAACCTCACATAGGCCATATTTGTATATTGTAAAGCCTACATTTAATATTTAATTTAATCTTTATTTGTTAAGAACATGCACAGTGTGAAAATTAACGTGCAGGGTGATATCAGATGTCCTTACCTGCAAATTCTGATATATTATTAATAGAAATATTAAACTTGTTCAGCATTATTAAAAATTAATGTTAGGAAATTACATTTAACCTCTTCAGTAAAAATACTAAGGACAAGATTTTGCCTTTTTATCCGTCATTCAGGCAAGAAACTTGTGTCACTCTCCAGAAGCAAACCTTAACCACTGCAGAGCAGTAAAAGTCAAAAAGTCCAACAGATAAGGCAGGGTTCAGCCAAACTTTAAGCCTATGTACGTGTTATTTCAAGAACTTGTAAGTTTTTGCCTTATACACTAGTAATTTTTCGTGCTATTTGTTTCTTTCTAAGCTTTGAGTATCCTTAGCCTCGAATGCTCTGGTTCCACCGGTAATGGCACTGACAGGGACAAACACACTAAAAATAAAGCATTTCCTTTCTTGCATGTTGCATGATCAAGAGGTTCCTTTTTTCCCCGTACCTTTATATGTACATTAGCGTGTAAAAAAACCTGTAAGATAAATTCCAAACTTCCCAAAGTCAAAATTCATCATTCTGCCACCTTCTTCTGCAATGACATTGATCCCCTTATTGACGTCAGTTAAAAACCTCCTGTGAGATACCGTATCTCAGTTAGTCTCTTACACTGGATGTGACACAAAGTTGGTTCGTTCACCCTGGATTCTATAACCATCTGGGAGGCACTGAAAGATTGATGGAACATTCTTCATAAGCTGGTTAAAAAAAAGAAAAAAGAGCAAACAGTACTCAAGCCTCCCTAGGTATAAACCCCATATTTGAACATACAGAGAAGTATTTACTCACACCTACTAAGTAATTATTCGTCTTCCAGGCTGCAGAATTGGACACTGATAAGCTGGGGAAAAAAAAGGAAGTGAAAGTCAGATATTTAAACTCCTTTAAACATTTGGCTTTAATTGCTTTGCGCAAACAAGAAAGTGATTATTGACAGTACAGATTAATGGTAGAGTTCTTATACCTCAGTGCAATGAACACTTAAATCCACTCTTGGTTTTGCAATCTCTCTCTGAGTTCAAGGATATTACTTGCACACCTAAAGTTAAACATGGTAATGTTTGCAACATCAGACCTGGAGGGTCTAGCAGAACACGAGGTTCATTTTCCATTATTAGTCCATCTCCTACCTGAAGCAATGGTAAGAAAGCAAGATTATGCCTCAACAACACTACTGGAAGAAGAAGAGGAATTACTGGTACATTTTAAAATGAAGATGAGAGTTGATATTTGACCACAGACATGAAAAAGATAAAGTTTTTATTCTGAGACATTTAAAACCATTCAGATTGCTTGTCTATAATTACTCAGGAGAATTCAAAGAGGTGGAGCATGACTAAAATAAAATACAAGAATCGTCATAACTATTTATAAATATTAATCACCAATACCCTTTCTTAATCAGATTAGCTATCACTTCTGATTAATCTCATTTTTAATGAGCTTCTTCACACTCATAACATTCTGCACGCACAATGAATACAGTTCAAACACAGTTGTTGTTTGAATTAAAATCTAGCATTTTGCATAGAAAAATTGTTCTCCCCTAAAACTATTTCGGCACAATAGCCCATAGTAACTAAGTAACTGCATGCTCTCTCCTTGATCTTGCTTGCTAGTGACCAGAACTCCCTTATTGAGAGCAACTCATTAGAATAAGTACTGAGCACAGATAATAGGCAATCACTTTACAGCACTATGGAAGAAAAGGTATTGTTTAGATACAGGATCAAGAAGATCAAATAGAAAAGATTTTATCTCCACTAACCAAAGCATTCTAATCCATACCAAACTGCCAGGAGGAAAATAGAACTGCTACAAAGAAAAATGGTATTTCTGATAAATTTTACAAAAATATTGTAGTGGATTTTTTATTACTTTTTTTCATGGGCTGGCTGCTGGATTATGTCAAGACAAAACAGAATTTATATATCAGAGAAGTTAGTGCAATATGGACTGCAGTAAATGTATCGTGTTTAAACTATTGATAACTGACATAGTGACATTTCACTTGTGAGAAATTTGAATCCAACTTACATTTTAAAGGAGCTGTAGTGTGTGATACGTTCGCGTAAAGAAGTGTTGTAAGTCCTTCTGCACCCTCCTCTCAGTTTTCTTCGGATGACCGTACACTGTTATCTGTTTCAGTATCTTGCTTTTGGTTCCTTCTCTCTCTGAATCTCTACTGGTCATACCAGTGAAGCTCATCACATCTGTTTTGTGGTAATAACTTTATTTCCTTGGTAAGTCTGTGGGAATTCTTCCTTAATGAGTGTTAGATACAACCCTGTAACAGCATTTCAAGCTGTCAGATAGAACTTGATTTTAAAGATGCTTCATCAGCTGACTCAGGCTATCCTGCTTGGTGTGACTGACACTGTACCTCTTAGAAAAACATTCATGAATGCAGGAAAAAGGGACCAAATGTCCAAATTCAGCTGGATTTCACTCACATTGCACATAGAATCATAAAATCATAGAATCATAGAATCAAATAGGTTGTGAAAGACCTTTAAGATCATCAAGTCCAACAGTTAACTTCAGGACTGCTAAGACCACCACCGAAGGCCTTGTCTACTCTGTTTCTGACCAATTCCAGGGATGGTGATTCAACCACTTTCCTGGGCAGCCTGTTCCAGTGCCTGATCAGACTTTCTGTGAAGGAACTTTCCTTAATACATAGCATGACCTTCTATATCATGCAAATACTGGTGTAAGGCCACCTATAGCAACAAAATGGTGGCAGAACCGTTCTTAGGGCACGTGTGGGTTATGATGAGCCAACCAGTAGGTTTAGACACAATAGGAAAGGGCTCTTCATAAGGCTTACTGAGTGTGAGAAGGGTTAGAGAGAAGCCTGGCAGGATAGACTAGTGACAAACACCTTGGTTTTGTAAAACTTCTGTGTTAATCATTATTCCTGTTTCTTTATTTGAAGTTAAATGGTCTACAGTCTCACAGAGCTGAAAATGTGTCCTATAGAGTCAGCCTTGTCATCTAAATAAAATAAATTAGTGTGAGCCCTAATGCGTGTCCCTGAGGCATTTCACTGGGTATTTCTCCTCAGTGGTCTATTATCTTCTGTTTATGGTCTTTCAGCCAGTTTTTGTTCTGCCTGAAAATCAATTTGAATTCAGTAAAAGGCTAGCAGTACATTCATTTATATTCCTGACATCTACGGATTCTGTAATTCAGTAACAAAAAAGCAGTCACAGCTGCTTAGTCTACTAACTTAGTGTTAAGATGATCTAATCAGAACAAAAGCATTTCTATGGAAGTGCAAATGAATGGATACATTGGATTTCATTTCAAATGTTACATAATGGCCTGGAAAACACAGTGCATTTCACTGAATGATATATCCCTGTTGCAAGAAAAACTTCAAATGGCTAAAATCTCATGTTGGCACCAAGTAACTGGATTTTCAAAAGGGCTTAAGTTACTGAGTGCTGAATGCTGTTGAACCTTGGGTCTGAGTCTGAATGTACTCTTAGAAACCTGGTCATGAGTTCCCTTGAAAGTCTAGCTTTTACTGTACAAGATGTTTGAATTAAGGTATTCACCTTTCCTTACTGAATGAGAATATATGTTCTGTGGTTTTGAAGAGCGACCAAAGGGAAAGTTACTTCCAAAAATAGTCTGTGCTTGTGCAGCCTTTAAAAATGAAAAATAGATCTCTAAAGAGTAATGGTTAACAATGTGCCCCCATTACTCATGTTTAAATTGCTTTTCTTGGCAGGAAACATTTCTATGCTGGAGTCTCTATTCTGGAGTTGGAGACAATCCAGCATTTCAAATCTCTGATCAAACTCACAAAACTCTTCACAATTACAAATTACAATTTCAGGGTAAAATGAAACCCTCAGATATATTAATATAAATCTTCAAACACACACTTTTGTGTGCCTAAGCCAGACACAAGACTCTAATGGGGATCTTCTGCTACAGGTATTCAACAAGTGTTTGGAATACTCAAATGTAGCATATGACAGTGTTAAAAAGCAGATCTCAGTCCTCTCAGCTAAACATCATATTCCTGCATGTTTTTCACATTAGTCATTAGCTTCTAATAACAAGCGTGATGCCTTTGGGAGCAAAGCTTGACAACATGCTATTTAACATTTTCCCTCAATAAAAGTCAATTGGGTCTCGATCTTACAGAAAAATGGATGCTGGAGAGGGATTCTTCATCAGGGACTGTAGCAATAGGATAAGGGGAATGGGTTCAAACTAAAACAGGGGAAGTTCAGGCTAGATCTAAGGAAGAAGTTCTTTACTGTGAGGGTGGTGAGGCACTGGTTGCCCAAAGAAGTGGTGAATGCTCCATCTCTGGCAGTGTTCAAGGCCAGGCTGGACAGAGCCTTGGGTGACATGGTCAAGGGTGAGGCATCCCTGCCCGTGGTACAGGTTGGAACTAGATGATTTTAAGGTCCTTTCCAACCTTAACCATTCTGTGAATGTGAGGACCTGTCCCCATTCCTGACACAAGGTAGTGAAGCAGAGATGCCTATGTAGTATACATACCACTTGAGCAAGAAGGTGTGAAAGAAGCACAAGTAAGAGAAGCTCATGTTCTTACCTTAGCAAGATGTTTCCAGAAAAATTTACTGTATCGACGAAAAGTATTGAAATAATGTTTTAATACTGCCTAGCTGACATGGCAGCTGAGGAGGACTTGTGAAACAGTCACAGATTATGGCAGCTGTCTGCTCTTGCTTTCTCAGAATTGAGTTTAAAGACAAAAGGTGCACCTGTAGCACATGGGGCAGACAGCTGTTGTCTGCAGAGCTTCTCAGCTCCTTGCTTAGTGACTGTGTAGCTTCCAAAAGGGAAACTCATGTCTAGCTGTCTCAGTACATGTAACTCAGAGAACTTCAGACCATAGACATAACCTGTTCATTCTATACTGAAAAGTATTTGTACTCATCAGCTGTTTCAGAGAGGTGAGTTCGTATAATTGCTACCAGACAAAGCTGATCAGAATTCAGTTTTTCATTCTTTTGGATCTTTTCTCCCTATCCCCCTTGCCTGTATTCAATTTCTCTTTCTTCTTCCCTCTGAGAAAAAATCAAATAATAAAAAACCCTCAAAATCTTCAGCTTAGTTTGATCATTTTTCCCCTTCTGGTTTTTTTGGTTTAACCACAAAACCAGGAAACCTATTATTCACCCAGCTCTACTAATGAGTTCCTTTCTCAGAGTTTTTGTACCCTCCATAATGAAGAACATCTGCATCTTGTGTAAAACTTGACATTTCCCTGCCTATTCACCAATGGCTTTTTCTCTTTTCTTCTGCAATTAACACTGCAATACTACTAAAGCAATGCATGGGAAAGGAAACTGGCAGAGTCTCCAGAACATTCTGTTCTTACCACCTTCCCTTAACAGTCCAGTAGAATTACCCAATTCATATGGTAATCATTTCCTTCTGATCAATGTTTCAGATGTAACCTTGCTTATTCACTCCTATTTATTCCTACTTGCCAAGAAACCCAAATGAGACTGTTGGGGTATCTGCCTTTGATGATGTTGAGAATAAATTAACAATGCTGGCAGCATGCTAACAAAAAAGATGTTTTTCATTAATTAACACTTATAAGTAATTTGTTAAAGATTACAATGCTTAATGTATGCCTTAATAAACAGCTATTACATGCACCAGCCAACCAATAAATTGCTTATAACTGTAAAAACTCTTCTGATGTGCTGAGTACTCCTCAACCTTTCCAAAAACTAAGGGCCACCTACTATCCTGCAAAAACACTTGACTGCCTAGTCCTGTAGAAATGGACCATTGTGTGCATCACTGTCATAATGTGTCTCATATGAATTTATTATATTTTATGATGCATATTAACATACCTCTTTTTATTTTGCCTTGATGGTTTGGTTATGTGCATAGGATTGTATGTGAGACTATTCTTTTTGAAGGGAGAGAGACCATGTTGCAGGTCAAGGTGGTCAGGGTGCTTCTTAGCAGTGTCTTTTGACTATCTCTTACAATGTTCCAAAATGGTTACCATGATTCCTAGTAAGGAATATTCTCAGCAAATGTTGTGTTTTAATCAGCTAAAGAACAAACATGATGGTTGCAGGTAATTCATATGATAATTATAACAATGGGTTGATAATGTCAATAACTCCGGAGCCAAGATAAAGTTAGGCATGCGTAAACATCTTTGAAGATAATGTTTGAACCTCTGACTTTGGTGCATGGAACAGAGGAAGGTGTTTCTCATTTAGTGTACCAACATAATTATGCCTCGAGACTACAGAATACACTGCCTTAAATTTTTGCTTTAGCCATATTTTTATAGGAAATGGTTTAACATTGTGTAGCATGTATGAAATATATTTGCAATAGGAACAGAAGTAGTTTTCTTTCCGTTTCTCTAACCAATTAAAATTGCAACATTACAAATATACAATACATATTTGATCCTAGACAAATATCTTAGTCTTCAACAGACTACAGTGAAATTAACTGAAGTAGTGCCTTCTCTAACTCGGATGGGTTTCCTAAAATAAATTTGCCTGCAGTATCCATGTTTGCACTTCACCATATTGTTCCCTGCTTAATTAGATGCTATCCACAGTTTGTTTCATGCTTTTAATCTTGATATTTTTTCATATTGCTTTAGCTAGCTTAGACTGATTGCTCAGCCAAATATATAAGATGGTAATTAGTTTAACAACATGTTAGATTTATAGAGCAGTTCAACAGCAACTCATTATTGGCTACACTAATCACATAGAGCACACTAATATAATTACTCTAGATGTACTGGAATAAATATGAAATATAATATTTATCAATTGAATGCTTGGCATAGTGTTACCTGTCCCAAGAGTCAAAACTAAAGTTAATTTGATATGATCTTTTTCATAGGAGGGAAATTGATGGTCTCTGTCAGAGGACAGGGCAGTTCTGTCAAAAACAGTCCTTGCCCTGCTCACTCTCCCAGCTACCGTCTTGTTACCTGGCACAGAGACAGCCTGGTCTGTCCCTGTGGTACTTCCTTGCATGTGCCCTCAGCAGCTCTGCTTGGGATGGAGGTACACATATGTTGTAATTCATCACATGCCCCAGATCTGACTCTTGTGAAAGAAAGATAACCTAGTGGCTGAGCTACTGGATCCAGAGGACTTCATTTTCTTTTCCCTGCTTAATGATGCTTTATTTTAATCCTGAATTTCTTAATGCTTCAGCTTCCCCTTTGCAAAATGGGGATAATAATCTTCTTTAGTCTATCTGAACTGTAAACTTTTAGGAACAGGTAGTTCATTTTACCATGCTCTGTTTCACTGTGATAGGTTGCCAGGGGAAGCTGGTAGTGTTCAAGGTCAGGCTGGACAAGGCTTTAATCAACTTGGTCCAGTGGAAGGTGTTCCTGCAGGGGGGTGGAACTAGATGAGCTTTAAGGACTCTTCCAACCCAAACCATTCTATGATTCTCTGGTTCTATGTGCACAAGAAGACCCTGAATGCAGGACACGCTAATATTTTAAGTTGGAATAAGTAACTTTGATTACATATATGAAAAAATTAAATCTGTCATCTTTTGAAAAGGCTAGTTCTGCAGCTACTGGGCACTTCTGATTAAAGCTGATTCTGCCCTAAGAAAACAAATTGATTTTTTAATACTTACCTCTTTTCTTTCTCAAGAGTCCCACAATTCCTCTTTCTACACCTTCTCATACTCTTTTTGCACTTCATTCCTCCAAAAGCAGAGTGCGGGACTAGCAGGAATACATTTTCCTACCAACATGATAAATATATTTTTGTCTTAACAGAAAGTGTGATCAAAACCACATTTCAACTGATTTTCTAGATGTTTTGAACAACATCTCAGAGCAGAGCAATACTGCTGACACTACACACTAAACCAAGCTCAACAAAAAATTGCCAAAAGATACCCCCAAAGCTTAACTTTAAGAAAATTTCCTAAAATCTATGTATTTCAAAGAGTGAGAAACTGTTGTTGTCAACGAGTGCCATGCAGGAGATGCAGCCCTCACTCAGCAACAGAGAAGTGTAGACTCCAGAGTGGGGTTGGGGCTGAGTGGGCCAGCCCTGCTTCCAGTCGGGGCTGAGGAGAGAACTCTGCTGAGCCTCTACCGTGCAGGCAGCGGGATCCTTCTCCTCTTTGGGATCCCTTTTGGGGCAGTCACGGAGGAAGGGGCGCCCTCAGCGGGTGACTCGGCGGGGAAGCGCTCCTCGCCTCCAGGGCCAGGCGCGGGCGGCTTCAGCACCAGGGGCGGCGGATAGCGCCCCACGCAGCACCACCCTCCCGAGAGGGCCGCGGGGCTACCGGGAGCCGGAGCGCCAGTGTCCGGCATAGCCACGGCTACATCGCTGCTGGCCCCGGGGGACAGGAAAAGTTATCTGCGAAATAAACCCCAAAACCAGCCAATCCCGGGCTGGCCATTGTGAATCTCTGCATTTCCCAGACCCACAGGTCCCCAAATGCCCTGGGAGCGGCCATTGGGTGGTTGGTGAGTGCTGTCAGAGTGAATGGGGAAAGCGTGAAAGCAGCGTGGAAACAGCTCATGTTTTCCATAGCGTATCTGTAAGTTACTTGGTCACCAGTGAGGCTAATCTGATTCGTGGCAGATATTCTTTTTTCATGCGTTGATAGTGGAGAGGAGGATTAGGGAATCCTTGAAGCAGACTGTTTCCCTCTTTCCAAACGTGGAGGGTCAAGGCTTGTACTAATAAGAAAATTCTCATTCAGTTCAAATGAGGCACAGAAAAGCCCCTACAGTACTTTTTTTCTGCATAGCACATTTGTCCTCAGGTTGCAAGGCAGGAAACTGCATGCGTGTGTGATGCAAGTAAACAGGCTATTTGTAAACAGGTCATGACTGTGCATGTAACCCCATCTGCATCCTGTGCTCAGTAGCTATCTCCTCTTTCCAGGGGGTTAATCCAGCTCCTACTAAAGGCTTTGAGCTCACCTAGGTACACATATGCCTGATGTACTAAGCACAGCAAGGTGATTCTAGCTGGGACACAGAAATTTTATCTGGGATTACATCCTCCAAACCCTTACCTTGGAGTCTGGTCTGAGATGACTTCTCCTTTTATAAACACAAGTGGAAGGAACATAGCTTTCCCAATGACATAAACATCTCTTCACTTCTTTACAACTGGCTTAATCCCAGAAGAAGCATTAAATTGGAAATTAAGACAAAGAAATCTGAAATTTGAAACCATTTTCCAACATTTAATGGATTTCTAGTTATTTTTAGGTAGTAAGCGTTTAGTTGTTTTCCATTTTTAAAGCTTCTGCTGCTGAAATCCACAGCACACATTAATCAATCAGAACACCTGTGTCTCAAGCACAGCTGAGAACTTTTCACTGCAATCCAAGCATTCAAGGGGGGATGGGTGCTTGATGTATGCTAACAAGCTTGGGCTGAGCTTAAACATGAGCAGAGTCTCTAACTGAGGCTTTTTAGTCCTACAGAGGAATTTCCCTTGTTCTTTAAAGATAAGGCTCTCTGATACTGCTTCATGATGTTCACAGATACAATTTCTGTCTTTCAGATTTAGGCAGTTGCATTGTGTGCTTCATGTGGCATAGCAAGAGGTGACTTCATAACTGGTCTGAGCTTACTGGGACAACAACAGTGTCTCAGAAATACTGAGTGCCCCGCAAGGTACGGGGATGTTGCTGATGGATAGGAGGAGTTTAATAAGGTTGAATTTTGCACTGGTACTAGGGTGAGCATTCAAGAATAGATTGTTCAGGTATTTTAAATTCTGGACCTGGTTACAGAAGCAAACTTCTCCCTGAAGCATTCTCCTGGAAATGCTCCCTGAAAATTGCCCTTCCCAGGGGGTTAATGTGTATGCAGGAAGGCTATGGAAAAGAACACCTGGAGAAAAATACATGAAAGGCATAAAAGAGAGGAAGTTGAAAATACCAGTTACTAAAAGCACTGTGCATACATTCTTGTATCTATGGCCAACTCTGGGCTTGGCTTTGAACTGTAACTTCCTTCTACTCCAAAATGCTCTATTTTGAGCTTCATACTCCCCCCTAAGCTCTCTAATGGAGATCAGGGACACATCAGCAAGCCTTGGCTCTGCTGTACAGTTTGAAAAGCTTGTGAAATGCTGCTGAGCACCTTTTGGCTAATATCAGAGCTTGCCCTTCAGTTACTAAGGAGAGTAACTGTCATGGTTTAAGCCCAGTCGGGAACTCGGAACCACGCAGCCGCTCGCTCATTCGCCCCCGTTCTTCCTCCCCCACTCCTGGATGGGTGGTGAGGAGAATCGGAGGAATGTAACTCCCATGGGTTGAGACAGCAGAAGTCCAGTAACTAAGGTATAATACAAACCACTACTGCTACCAATAATAATGATAAGAGGAATAACAAGGGGAGAGGACACAACCACTCACCAGCTGCTGACCGATACCCAGCCCGACCCGAGCAGCGATCTGGGCCTTCCGGGTAACTCCCCCCAGTTTCTATACTGGGCATGACGTGCTGTGGTATGGAATAGCCCTTTGGCCAGTTTGGGCTGGGTGTCCTGCCTCTGCTTCCTCCTGGCTTCCCCTCCTCCCTGGCAGAGCATGAGACTGAGAAAGTCCTTGGTCAGAGGAAACATCACTGAGCAACAACTAAACCCATCGGTGTTATCAGCGTTGTTCCCAGGCTGAAAGTCAAAACCACAGCACTGCACCAGCTACTGAGAAGGAGGAAAATGACTGCTGTAGCTGAACCCAGGACAATAACTGTAGTACAGAGCTTACAGAGTAAGGTATCAGGTGGATCTTGCTGCTGGCAGTCTTTATTCCACCTCTGACTCCCCTTGCTGTTGGGCAAGCAGTAGACTTACTAGGAGGAAGATTGGTCTGGTTTAACATACACAGGGCTGAGGTTGTCAAAAAGAGAGAAGAAGGAATGGAGCTGTGTTGTTGAAAATGCTGTGAAATGTAGCACACTGGAGCCAGACCAAACATTACTGGGTGTGTATCATGTGCAATGAACAGGATGAAAAACTTTCTGACAACCTCTCATAACTACCAGCTCTTCTGTTAGAAATAAATGGCTGCCAAAACACATAGTGAGGCAGAAGCAGAGAGAGATGAATGCTAAAAGGGACAGTGTCTCGCCCTAATAAGAGTTGCCTGGGGATGGAGCAGAGAACGGCAACCTAATCCTGAGCCACCTTATGTAGTAACCTGCCTGTGAACATCATCTTTTATCAGGTTATAAAGGCTGGGGAGGGAACTCACTGTGGGAATTCTTCCTCAGCCAGCTTTGCCTTCCTTTAGGGCAGAAAGATGGAACAACGAGGTGTCCTTTGGGGCGAGACAAGGGGGGAAGGAATGACAAGCACGTGAAAATTAGTTTGAACCCTTTCCAAACCCGTAATTTTCTATTTTCTTGCAAAGATACTGTGTGTGTTTGGACCTGTTACATTGGATCTTTTTCTTGCAGCGAGCAACTAGAAGCAGTATTTGGTACAGTAACACTCGTTTGCCACTTCAACTCTGCATTCTCCTATAGTACCACTGGGTGGGAGTGTTGGAGCTTTTTTCGCTGTTAGTATTGTGGTAATGAGCTCAAAAGCTGCTATCGTACGTCCTTTAGAATTCCCAGTCACCCAAGCAATTCCCAGCTGAACCGTGATGACTACGCAGTGCGCAAATGAGAAATCACTAAGTGACTGCCTACGCCCATCTGCAGAGAAGAGTACTCCAGGGGAATGCGAAACTCTGGCTTCTACATCCCTTTTACCAGTTGCAAGTACGGGGGAGCAGGGGTCTCTGGTGCACAGTTCTGTGTGACTTGCAGAGATGAGGAACCCAGAGTTGGAATTTGAAGGGAAAATGTCACTGGGAGATGTCAGAGGATTTCAGAAATTAATTGCAGAAGAGTGGTGTAAAAAGAGGAGCCTGTTTTGCTTGGATGGAAAAGACAGGCGATACCAGTTGCTTAACAAGAGAGAGGAAAGGTAGGGAGTGAAGGTCTGGGGAGAACTGATGCAGCAGCAGGGCAGAGCAGGTCCACCAGGCAGCAAATACCCTCACTCTGAGCTCACTTCACACAGGTACATTCAGTCATTGAGAGGAAAGATAAGGGCAGTAAATTTTACAGAACAAAGCAGGGACAAACAGTCCCTGCTGTTTCTATTTTGTTTTCTCTCTGTCTTGCCCCCAGTGAGGCATTTCAGGAGGACTTTTTTATCCTGCTACCATGTCCTCTCCAACTCTACCCACCTCCATTATTTTTAGCTCCATTATTTTATTTTTTTACTCCATTATTTTTCCCATTCAGTTTATGTCCATTTGCTATTTCTTAACTAAGCATTCTGCTGGGAATCTTCAAATTGATTACCAATTTCATTGAGTTTTGTCTTTGTGCAGTAAAGAACTACTAAACAAATAGTTATTTCTGACTGTGGTATCTCCATCCACCAGCTGGTAAACATTCACCAGTAATATCTACAAACATTTTCCATTCCTGACTTTAGAAGCTTGGCTGAAATAGATTGAATAGGACATAAATTTATAAACTCATCAAAGGTAAACAAGTTCTGGAATTTAGGGTGAATGTTCAATCTGACTGAAGCTGTAGGGATATGCAGGCATACTGACATGTTAGACAAACCAGAGGTAAAAGAGCCATACAAAATCACTGCAGACTTTCAATCGTGTTAAAATATAGGTAAAAGGAATATTGATCCCAACCTTAGCAAAGGTTGGTAGATTTTGAAAGAAACTTTGAGGGATTTGGAGGGATGTTCTGCTCCTTTGTTTAGACTCAGGAGCTAAGTGAGAGAATTCAGAATCAGGCCTGTTTTGCAAATACATTAAAAGTAGGAAAATGAAATTTATATGTAACGCATTTCAGTGGTGCATTGAACAGTTGCATTTCATACAGCCTTTAGGCAAGCAGGGATCCAAATTTTGTCCTGTGGCATGTAGGTACACTAATAAAAAGAAACACAGCATAATGTGCCTGTAGGTGGTGCCCCCTTTGAATCCTCAAGTCCTGGGAAAGAATGGCCTTCACATGGATGCATAAGCTGTCAAAAATACCACTACAATTAAATACCAGTAATCATGAATTTATTGCATAATTTAAGAAAATTTTGTGTAACTAAAGTAGGCAAATGTAGGAATTAGCCTCCAAGCAGCGATATATTTAAATATTTAAATGAAATTCCTTTACACAAGAGAGAAACTGCTATTTATAACATAAAGGCAAGTCTTTATTGTGAGCTTAAGCAAAAAATAACTAACACATTTTACTTCATTTTCAAACATCGAGTGTTAAATTAGGAAAATTTCTATGTGGCCAGATGAGCTGCAGTTTGACCTCACTTTTTTGTGCCAACCGGGCGTGCTGCCTACCATGTGAAGAGAGGTGAATGAGTGGTATCATGCCCAGAAATGGAATCCTCCCTCTCTACTTGTGCTTTCAGGCACTGATACTATGTGTATTATAAAGCCTCTTTCTGATCCTGCAGGAGAGAAGCCTTTTGCAGAACTTGCTAAGGCATTACACAGTGGAGGTGGGATCTAGTCTCGCGCTGGTTTCTTCTATGGGAATGTTCCAAATGACATCTAATATTTAACCATAATTGAGACATTTAGAAGCAAACGTGTTTAGACTGACTGATGTTTTAGAACAGCTATTATTTCCCCCATTTTCTGGCAGTGTATCACTTGTACCTCCATGTAGTTCAAAAATTAACATCAGATTTTTCTGTTTAATTTGGCTTTTTTAACCCATAGGTAAAAAACTCGCGATCACAGATCCATCCTCCTAAACTCCATGAGGATAATGATAATTTTTCACAGGAGCTCACATAATCCCAAAGTCCCTCTTAAGCACTGGAACTGAAAGGATCCTTACACCTCATACTGGCATGTCTCCATGCAGCAATCTTTTGTAAACCTTCAATAAATTCACTGGAGTGTGGAGTTCAAGCAAATGCTAACCTACCATGGAGATAAAAAGTACAGAAATAGGAAGAGAATGCCAGCAACCCGAACATCAGGCTGAAATAATATGCCAAAATAGGATATAATGTAGGTCAAAACGCAATATATATTCTTGTACATAATGACAGCACACTCTAAAAATAACATTTTTAGCATCTGAATAGAAAATAAATTAATAGAGAGAACTTCTGCTTCAAAAGTGAGTACAATGCAGGAGATGGATATTTTTAACTCCCCACTGTCAAAGTGGGAGGGGTTACTCACAACCAAAACTGCATGTTAATAACCCAAAACATGGCCACGGTAATTTGTAAATGTAATTATGGGATCAGAAATTCACAGATATATCTTTTGGCAGTACGGCAGACTTCGTCCACCCACTTGCCTTGTGATGACTGGGAAAAAAAGACACAGTTTTCACGCTTCCCCCCATTTGGTTGGGCACGATCCCAGTTGAAGTACTGTAGAACCATGCCATTGACATCAACAAATTTACCCTCATTTATCAAGTCATTGATACCCAACCAAAACTCAGACACCCTAGGCATACTTTTGTTGCCATAATCTCGAAGAGTATTTGTTTCATCATTATTCCTTGGGATAGCCAGCGTCCCTCCCTTGGCTATGCAGTCTTCGTTGGCTTCATGAAAATGTTTGGTGCTTTCTGACACGAGGTAGCACTTCTTATGGGCCTTTGTCCCACGAAGACACACTGTGAATAGATATTGGTTTGCATGTTCAGTGAAAGCTTGGGCTATAGCTTTGAATAATGTTTCCTATAAACGACAATTTTCCTAAAGGTCTGTTGGGAACTAAGCAGACAAGTCCCCCAGCAAGTGGAAGGCTTTTGCCACCACAGAGTCATCCAGGAAGTGATAGTAAGATTGGACTTACCTGCTATTCCTTTTGTTCATGTAGGACTTTGTATACAGCCAGCACGTTAGCATGCTGTTGGGAAGTCTGAACAGACTGCTCACAGATGTTCTGCAAAGCACCTTGGATTACAAGGGGTGGCTGAAAGCTGCTCCAGAGAAGAGGTACTTAAGAGGAAGGACAGACATAGCTGCCATCTTAACACCACAATGTGCTTTGGAGAATCTTTTCCGTATTTATGCCAGAAAATCTCAGACATGATCTTGAGCCCCAGAATTCCTCCAACAATGTAATTCTCTCAAGGATTTTATACTTTGCTATTTCAGAATGCTAAAATATAACCCAGGCCTGTTGTAGGTGTGTCTTATGTCTTCTTTTATCAAATAGTCCTGCTTTCACACATTTTTACCTTATTCATCAGTCTTAAAGTTGATGGAATGGATGGGGTATGGATGTTTGTATTGTTGCCAGATACAAACTGGTCATCATGAAATCTATACTTGGCTTTATAGTAAAGAGAAAGATCTAAAGTTTTTTTCATATTTATATTTAGGTGCCAAAGGAAAGTAAAGTTTTGTGCATTAACTAAGCCTAGTTCCTAGCAAACACAGGCAGGACAGAAAAGTGGTATTTTAAATGTATCCTGCTTGCCAGAAATAAAAAATATTGATTTAAAGTTCATAATGCAAATCTCTGAGTGATTGATAAATGTATATTTCCACCTGTAGAAGAGTACACATTGATCACTTTAGTTTTTAAAGTCTGGTCTTTACAGCAAAGTCTACCCCTTCAAATACTAAATGAGGTAAGGTGACTTAAATCTATAAACACTTCTAAAGAATGTATACTTATTACTGAGTTTGCGTGACAATCTGAACCTAATAATCTAAACATTTGCATTTATAAATCTGTTTGCTTTTAGTTCTACTGGAACGTATCAGGGAAGTCTTTATGTAAAGTCCAAATATACTAGAACATTAATTTGGCATATGCTCTGTAACTGGAATTGCCTTGCAGAACTGCTGTCAAAGTTGTTCCAGCCCAGCATCTGTGTGGACAGGCTTGCAGGAGTGAGTCCTTAAAATTTGCTTTCCTGCTCTCCTAATACACTGTGTGAAAAATTGATTCTACCAAGAAAAACACAAGAAAACCCTCCTTGAAGGAGTGTTCTTTCTGAGCTGAGGAAGTTAACAAAAGCCTTGAATACACTCCTGCAACAAATATTTTTAGAATCCTGCATGTGACTACTTCCAGACTATTTCATTTATTGTTTAAACTCATCTTGTACTTATATTAGAAATATGTCATGAAACAATATGAACATCTTCTGTCCTTATGTCTTCTATAATCTGTTTCTAATTCTTGTCATCTGTTCTTGTAAAAAAAGTAATTACGTATATGATCAACAGGATATGGAAATCTACTTCAGGTCATATCCTATGTCTGAGTCTTTTAGTACTTCCAGTTGTAGTATTCATCGCGCTTCTAAGCTGCATTTTCAGGATCACCATTTTATTCTAGGGCTTATCTTTCAAATTTTAACCTTTCCAACTGCTAATGGCCAAAGAAAAGTAATGAACATATTTGCTGAATGTCGAGTTATTTAACAAATTCATATTCATGGAAAAGACCGGAAAGATCTTATCTACTTCAGCAACACTGCAGTAATAATGGAGACCGGCCCTTTTTAGGGAGAAAGTATGTGCTGCTAAATGTTGTGTGGCAATATTTCATGGTATGTAGAAAGGAGACATAGGAAATTTGAGCAAAAGAAGAAATCAGATTGTAATGTGTGTCTTGGAAATGTCCATAAGCTGAAAAAGCACCACCTTTTTCAAGTATCATAAAGCCATTAATAAACGCAGTCAGAGCTAGAGGGGTGATAGATCTCTTTGTCAAATTTGGAATCCAGTTGAACAGTGTGGGTTCTGAATTTAGGATATAGCTCAAAATAAGTTTTGAGGATAGAAAATCTCCTGGCTCTGGTTTCATTTCTAAGCCACTGCATGCTTATTCTCAAGTTCCTTCTGGAAGCAATACAAGAATTACTTTTAAACAAGAGTTACTTGTCTAGCACAGGCTCCTTCTTTTAAGAAACTTCTGAAGTGTTCTTATAAGACATTTAAAATAAAAATATTCTGTAAAGCTCGAAAAGCTCTATGTAACCCAAGATGTGAAACAGAACAACCCAAATATTACCATCCTTAAGGAAAATATGTTCTCTTTCATGTTAATGATGTCATTTCCTCTGTAGTGTCCTCCTGTACATGCTTAATTGCCACGTTCTGTGTCAACAGCTGTGAAAAAGCACAACTGTCCAGTAGGTGCCTGTGTATTTACCCTTCTTATTTTGTTTGGAATTTTCCATCTGGCTATTTAAATGCTTAAAGGACTCTGCACATCGATACAGGATATTTCTGAATTCACAGTGGGTATTACTTTGAAGTTTTATGGTAACATTCACATTTGAATGTTGCAAATTGCACACTTCAAAAAGGCTCAGTCCTTTTAGCTTCTTTTTGAGGGTATTCTCAGCCTTTTCCATGAATATTTTTGCCTTGATGGTTGGCCTGTGTTCATATCTAAGGGGACCTAACTCATTGACCACCTAAACTCTCAAACCCAGCAACTCTTACTGTGTTATCTTTGTGTGAATATACCTAAAAATCACAGCTTGGGGTTGTGCATAGTAAAGATTATTACAGCTCTTGCTCCAGATTGATTCTTGCTCTTAGTGAAGAATTATAACTTGTACACTTTTAGTTCAGATTTTACTTGACTGCTTCCTTCACCATTACATCTATGGCACACCATGCTCTTGAGGAGTTATATTTCTGTCACAATTCCCTATTAAAGAGAAGGATGGGAGTAAAGGAGAGAGGAAAGGCAACAGTAACTTATGGAAGCCATTGACCAGTGTAAGCCGCTTTACCTGTCTGAAGTGCTTGCATTTCTTTCAGAGCATTTACTTCTCGCCACAATTTGTCAATCTGGGTCTTTAGGTCATCTTTTTCTTAAATAAAAGAAATACAGAGAAATTAACAGATACATACACAAAGAATATTTTTTAAAATAGTATGGTAAAAGCTGTTTCAGAATACCATAGGTTTCTGCATTGCTGAGATATGTTTTGATTTCTGTTAAAGATTTTTCCTTAATGAAATGATTCCTGTAGGGTTCCTATAAAAAACAAGGAGGACTTCACCTTCATGTTTCACCCTCATAGTTTAAATCTAATTTTCAGCTGAACTTTATCCTGGTAACTGTTTGAAAACTGTGGATTGTTGCGGCTAATTGTTATTTAGCATGCCAATATCTAATTTACGATGAAATTTGCCTATTTACTTTTGAAGCTGTACACCATGATGTATTTATACGGCACACAAATAATAGCAGGACACAAGTTCTCTTTATTCGAAGAAATGTTGTTTCTGAAAGGATGAAAGTTTTATGCAACTCTTGTTCTAACACAGTGAACAGCTAATATAACCAAACTTCACAGTTCAAATGTATGCAGACAAGCTTGCTGAGCTGCAATTTCTCCTTCCCAGAAGGAGCCTTCCTCTCTCCATGAGTACAGAGAGGGCTAGGTGACTTAAGTCACACAAATGTAGTCTGAATCACCATTCTGTAGCACTTACAAAAGCATCAGAAAGATGGTGGGACAAGAAAAGAAGCTAATTTGCACATAACTCTATTTTCATGTCATCTTTCCCATTCTTGTTTCTTAATCATTATAATATTCTACCACCATCAAACAACTAGCAGGCATGTTCCCATTGCACAAGATGACAATTTGATTGCAGCAGTTAACCAGACCTTCCAGAAGCCACAGTAATGAACATGAGGAATAAATAAGCTCTTTCACACGTAGCAGAACTAAAAAAACCACAGTTCCTATAGATGTGTGTTACATCATATAATCCTCCAGCTGCACCCCAGAAAGCTCATGTCCATATTCCCTGCTGCCTGTGGGGATAACTCCAGCTGTCCTTCCTGATTCCTTGGTTCCCCAAGGCAGGACTCCCAGTTCCCCAGTCCATGCTACTCCCTGCAAGTCCCAGTTCACAAAAGCCCTTCCACGTTCCTTTGTTTGAAAAGAGACAAAACCAGAACATTCTGAGCTCCTGCTGCAAAGGTTTCTCAGTGGGACACTAATGCAGATCACAGCCCCCCCCAAAATATCGGGAAACTTATCCTAAGGATGTCTATTCTTTTGCCAAATTGTTTCCAGTTCAAAACTTATTAGTGGAAGGTTAACAGACAAATGTGCTGGCAAAACAAATGTATAAACAGACTGTCCATAGGACACCAAGCTTTAAACCATGGAGATTCAAAAGGAGAAGTAAGTGTATATGTAACTGTGTAACTCCAGAGCTCTATAATCATGTTGTACAATGGCTTTATCAAAGCTGTGGTTTTTTCATTGGCTAGGAGTTTAAATATTTGCCATTGGTGTAACCTCCATCATACCCTCTTTTATTAGAAATAAGTCTTTAAATTAAATACACAGACAATTCCAAACAATGTTCAGTGGGTTTGTATTTGCTCTGTAAGCTTTGCTCTGGGAATTTATGCTTTATCATTTTCTGCTAATTCTTTTTCATTTGTTTGACTAGCCATTTTACAGTGCTTTTCACACAGGTAAAGTTATATTCCACAAATATTAGAGACACATTTTGTTAAAATTAGGGAAAGGTACAAAAATCTGAACAATAACCCTTGGAGACTAAATATTTTATTCTGTTCTTTTCTACCATATGTACATGAATTTCCATTCTTCTGATCTTAATAACTGTAACTACATAACTAAGAATGATCAGCTAGAGTCCTCTCTCAGCTGTACCCATGAGTCCTGAGTAATGTTGTCAGAGAGGAATAGGCATAACAGAGCAAGATATTTACAACTGTTATACGGCTCAATTTCCAGAACTCATTTTGAACGCTATTCTTGGCTTTACTAACTCACATAAAAATATTTTAAAGACTGATATAAGATAGACTCAAATGTTCTTTCTTAATAAGCATTTGTATAATGTTAGTTTCTGATTCGTGCAATGTTATTTAAGTACATAGTAAAGTTCCACAGTCTGTAAGCTTCTATCCCTCCTCCCAGTTATAACCCAGTACCTTTCACTCTACGTTTGCTGTGCTTCCTGGCTTTGAATTTGGAAGCCTGGCTGATGGTCTGATCCAGCAGCAGTATGCTTATGAGTAGAAAAATCCTAAGTCCAGTTTGTGCCATGTCTCTTTAAAAGAACTTAACAAGAAGCTTCAAGAGATTCTCTTTAGCAGCTACGAGAGTAAGTTGCATAGACATATCTCAGTAGGACTGACTGAGGTCAGTTTTATAAAAGTGTGGTGATAGGGTTGGCTGTACTCCTTGCTTACGAAATGTGTTTAATACTTAAGCTGGCTGTAGCATAAGGCACCCCCTTGTTCTCACATCTCATCTGAAATTCCTATTTCCATTTTGAGTTCAGCTGGGACAGGTTGTTTTTACAGAGGCTGTACCAGCACTGAATAGTGCACTGGTTGCCACTAATAAGCACCGTATCTCCTGTTTTAACTTTGAAGCTAAAATGTATGGAAAACCAGCCTTCTGCAATGCCAGCCTCAAGGAAAGGTAGCCAAAAAACCTCTACAAATGTAACATGATCCCAGGCTGGTTAAGTCATGACAAGGGTCATGATCTTATTTACACCAAAATGAAAAAAGAATATTGCTGCCTGAATAAATCCAAACACTGCAGCTACACACACAGAGAGTATATATACATTAATATCACATTAGGAGAATTGTTTATTATTTATTATTCATTTCAAGGATCATTTATCATTTCATGAAGAGTTAATAAGAACCTAATAAATACGACTGTGTTTCTGATTAAGAACAGTATGTACTATAAGCTCTGAAACAAAAGACAGTAATTCTCTTCCAAAGGTTCCCAAGTCCTGACTATGTGGTCAGAAGAATAGTAAAGCACAAGATGCTTGAAGCAGGACAGTGTCTCTCTGGACTCTGGAGGGCTCTCTGCGTTTGGATCTCTTTTATTTTCTGTTGGGCTCCAAGTTTTCTGGGGCTGCCTTTTAATTGGGATTGCTGTAAGCAGCAGAACCTATCACTGACTTTGGTGGGCAAATGAAATTGTCACAATAATGTGCTTATCTATCACACTC
>NW_009940656.1:21613-24231 GCF_000696875.1 Nestor notabilis
AAAGCAATCACTGGCTGATGGGATGCTGAGAGGCACAGTTCCTGCCCTTCAGGGCTGTTGGTCCAGACGTCTCTTTGCCACCTCTGCCTTGGTTACATTCTGCTCATATTGCCAGATTTTTTCAGAACTATAACTGCAAGACACTTACTACTTTATTAAATGAAAGCTGAGATTTAGAGACATGCTGTTATACTGCATGAGGTCATACTATCTTTTCCAATCCCCATGTACAGTCTAAAAGCACTTCAGTACTTCTAATGTAAACCACACCTACAACATCTGTTTTAGATACCTTTAAATAACTAGCTATGCTTTAATAATCTGTAACTAGTAAGCATCTTTGAATCATTAATAAAATTCTCATAAATGCATCCTGATATGATAAAACTTAGATTCAGTGGTCCAGCTTCAAAATACTGAAGTATGTTACACTGTGTGGAGAACCTGTGGATCGACACTGCTATTATGGAGCATTGCACACCAGAGATGGTTCTTACAGGGCCTCGCTCACTCAGAATTACCTAAAAAATCCCTTACATAGCTTCACATTTCAGTAGAGTTAAATGTGGAAAGGGCTGTCATTCCAACCAGCACATCAGAAACTGAAATGTGAGCTGTTAGAAAGGAAAACAGGGAGCTTTGCAAGGGTCTAGTTCAAGATTTAATCTGCCATTTAGAACTTACCCTAGGTTCAGGGTTAATCCATATTTTATCCCAGTGATGTTGGGGCATCAATTTAAGTTAATTAAGGGCAGACAGATGAATCAATAACTGCCTCCAGCTAGTTTTTCACCTGGTGCCTTCTCAGAAGTTGTGGATTTGCACATGAAGCTGTTCCTGAACCACTGCAGTTTGTAGCCTGACATATTAAACTGGTGCTAATTTGGGGTTACCTTGATAAAGGAGCCGTAACCCCCTGAAGCTGTTTCATGTGGAGCTTAGCTGTCTCACAAGCTTTGAGAGAGGCAGGACCAATAGCTGGGGTCAGCAAGCATTTTAGCCTGTGTGTTTAATACCTCAGTACCAGAATGTGTTTATTCCTGCACCTAGGAACTTGAGTTTTCTAACACAGGCTTTCTCTTCTTTTCTTCCTGGGAAATGAGTCTGACAGAAGAAGATTTGTACTCTACTGAGACAAGCACACAACTCACTAGAAATAGGGGTATAAAGAAGACACAGATTTGGTATTCTGAGAGTCCTTGGCCAGGAGCCTGAGCGAAAACCTGTGCTTTTTTGAGTATGCTATGTCATGTCCTTTTAAAAACAGACTGAAGCTCTGTTTTGAAAGCTTCATCAGTCTGGTTCAGTAGTCTCTCTGACTGTTTTACCAGTCTGCAAGTAGCTCAGCTGGACTTAGCTCCTAAAACCTGAATTACAAAGCTGTCTTTGCACAACGGTATGGGTCCTCGTTTGTCTAGGATTTGTCTGAAGTACCTGAGAAATAGGTTTCACACTTCTGACTAATATATAGAAAATGAGGAAGCAAGTTTAACTTCTTGTACACAGTATATGGGCAGGAGAGTCAGAGAAAAGTCAAAAAATGTTGCTGACATGATGTAAATTCCCACTGCTACTGTGAGGAAATAGGAAATAGAACCACATAGGAGGCCTAGACCCTCACTGAAGTAGGACCTGGTCTGTGTATGGTCTTGAAATCAGCATTACAATGTAATTTAGAGTTGTAGTTTTTCTTTCACTAGCATAGTTATAGTAATATAATACAGCCCAGAGAGTGAACACAGCCTGGAACAAGTTATTCCTCTTTCGATAACAGAATGTGCTATACAGATGTAAATAGCCTCATAGCTTTATAGCTGCATCCAGACTACGATAAGATTGTACTTTTTTATTTACACCAGTATAGTAGAAATTCTCCAGACACAGATAAAATCATAGTCTCTCTTGAAATTCTTAGTTCACTTCCAAGCAGTCTTGAAGTACTCTGTTCGATAAGAAACATCTTGCAAAAGCAACAGATGCTGTACTGCACAAGCACCTGGGGTTTTGGCTCCTGTCTCCCCACCTCATTCTGGTCACTTTCAGACAACTAAACCATTCAGAGCCTAAGTATCCTTTGGTAAAAGGTTTATTTCAGTTTCTCCACAGAGGCTTTTCAAGGTAAAAAGTCTATTCCCCTCAGAGACAGTTAAACCTTTATATGCTTTTGCAAACTGGATCAGAAAAACTCTTCATACAGCTGATTTTTCCTCTCCATAGTCAGCCATCACTAGGTTTGTGGAAAGAACATGCAATTGGGCACAGAGTAGGAGAAGTCAGTGTGAGATGAGGACTGGATGCTGGGCTGAGGTCCTGAAATAGGTCTGGCTGCAGAAGCTGCTTTCTGTTGTATGAAGTAAGATCCTATGTATGGGGATTATGATCCTTTACTTATCTCCTGAGGCAGTAGAGCTACAAATAAAACACTACTCATAAAAAATATCTTTAAAGAAAATTCATGCTTCAATCTGTTGAAAAGTGAAGTGCTCACATGTTGCTAGTAGACTGGCTTTGTTTTACTGAGGTCTACGTCCATGATTCAAAGCTAATTGTGTTGTGCCATGTTTGGGAAACTGATGGGCTGTATCTGTTGAAATCATAGAATCATAGAATGGTTTGGG
>NW_009940657.1:0-29383 GCF_000696875.1 Nestor notabilis
GCCGGCTGGGCTTGAACCACGACAGCCCTGCAGAGCAGAGCTGATGAAATGACCCCTGAATATGACATATTTTATGATCTGCTCTATTTGTACCTTTTGTTACTGATAGTATAGGAAGTAAAATAAAGAATGTGGTTTAATTAAGTCTCCACTGTTCTATTAATAAAGGGAAATCTCTGGCAAGAGCAAATCAAGAACAATCTCCAGTGACCTGCAGGCCAGAATAGCAGAGGTATAAGATGAGATGGGCCCTCTTGCTCAAGAAGAACCTCTTTTTAGCCAGTCTTCTGCTTGGGAATCAACAATGTTTCTTTGTAGCGCAAAATTAAGGTGGCAGTTTGAAAGTAAATGACCATATGTGTGTGAAACCCTAAACCATCCTAAAAACATGAAAGCCACAATAACTTGGGTTTACTCCTGTTTGGGATATCTTTTAATTCTACTTTCAGTTCCAGTTTACTTAGGGACTGGTGGAATTACAAACTGGTCTCCTTTACCAGCCTAATTGGTTTAAGTGAAGCTGGACTGGCTTTCATTTGGTAGTGAAAAGACTGGAAAGCAACATGTTCACAGAGCTTTTCCTGCACTTTCTGACATGGGAAAGAACTGTCAAGCACAGACCTAACCCCTTCAACATAATACATAAAATACATAAAATACTTCCCCCCCACCCCCGACAGTAAACATAAGCCATAGGTACACCTCAGGAGGATACGCAAGCTGATGTGCCATGGTCTACAGTTGCTGGGAAGCAAGAGCTATCAGCCTGGTGGAGTAAGCAATTACATGACACTTGGGCTCTTGTTTTATTTTTTCTGCATACCATTTCCATATATTAATTTCCACATAAAAGAACCAAACAGCACCAAGACAAGCACAGAACTAAAGCAAGGTGTTCAGCAGAGAGCTGCCCCTGTGTCTTACCATGGTGGCTGCAGGACTCCTGAGATTGCCGTGGATACAGCCCATAAAGCTGTCCAGGATTTTTTGAATCAAACCTGTTATAATTTTCCTCTATCATATAACACAACAATTTACACATACCTTCCATTTGAAACCTGTAGTGTAATCGCAAGTAAAATACAAAGCACATTTTGAGGAACCTGGCTCATTTTCCTGGCTTTTGAAAATGCTTGTAGAATTATTGTCAGAAAATGTATTTGTTTTTGTGTAAGTCTGTAGATGAGACTGCTGACTTTATTTACATGCTACACATTAGTTGGCCATCTGGCCTCTCCCAGAATAACGTAAGAACAGATATTTAATTTTTTTTATAAATATTAAAATCATAAAAGCAATAGCATTTATTTAGTGTTATCAAGGACAATTCTGAGTCATTCTTACTCTCCTTGACTTTTTGTAATGTAGTAAAAATTAAAACCAGTTTTATTAAAGATATTATTGGGTGTAAAATTTTAAGTAAACGTAAGAATTTTCATACATGAAAAGGTAATAATTACCTTACCTAATAAAAAATAATTAAAAATCTTTACTGAAAAGTTATGCCATATTTTTTTTTTACCAATTCTATTTTTTAGGATTGAAAGTATCACCTAATTATCACATAAAACTCTACGTAACCTTCTAAGTTAAACATTAACTGAAACAGTAGCTGTGAGCGAATATCTGTTAGTAATAATACCCCTTGTAAGATCATTGAATTGCACAGAATATCTAGCTACTACCACACATACTACTTAAGGGTAGGTGTGAATAGAACCATGCTATTGTGATAAACATGTTGATAGTAAAATCACTTGTGACAGAAGAAAACTAATCATATTTTTTGAAGTGAATCAAAATAGAGATATTTTCATCATTTCCAAAACAGCAACTTTCTTACACAGTTGCTACGACAGCAGTATTATTTCTTATTTAATACACCGTGAAGGTCTTGTCTTTATTTACAGTAAATATTTAAGTGTCCTCTTTTAAAAAAAAAAAATTGCCCTTTTTTTTTTATAAATTGTAATTTTTCTGAAATCATGAAGATTTCATTTGCTGATGAAAATCTATACATAGGCTCACTTGACAATACTCAAAAGGTGCAAGTTTATACCTTTTCTTGATAAAAATGGCAGTGGCTTTTCCCGCAAGTGTTTATCAGAAGATGCTCAGTTATAAGCACAAAATTCTTACAACCATAGCTTGGTAAGTAAGACATCATTTCAGTGAGGATGGTAGAGTTATATTCATCTAAAAATTCCACAGAGAGAGGAGAAAATCAGGACTCTTGGTGCATTTTAGTGATTACATTGCAGTAGTCTGTGCTCAGTCACCTGGAAAAGTTAAGCTCATCAGGCCATGACTCTCCATTGTTCCCTTATTCTCCCTTTGAGTCATGAATATATGTTTTCCTTTCCTTAACATAGCTGAATTTCGTATTATTTTACTTCTGAATGTCACAGGAAGGAAGAAGTATAATTTCAGTATCAATTCAGAATCTGTCTAGATATGTACCCACAAGAGTGTCATTTTCCTAGAAACACAGCCAAACCAGAAAGGGGTCTGGAGATAGGGATGTGTCAGTCTTGCTCTAGGATTGCATTTTCAAGGCTGCACCAAATCAGGCTTCCGGTGATATTTTTCACTGCAAATGCCTGTGTCACGTGCTTTAAGAACCTCGCTGACTAGAAACTGAGAAATTTTGTTCCTATCTGAAAATCTAATTAAGAATTGTTTCTAGAAAAGCTGTCTCCTGAACTTGACAAACGTGCCTAATAATCCCTGCAGAATACCAAAGTTTTGTGTCCCATTGTTAGGTTGCAAAAACTTTCATCTCTTCAATTATTTCCAGCAAAAGCACAAAATCAACAAAATTAAATAATAGATGTGTTTGGCTGTGGTGTATGGAGTATGAAATACAAAAATAATAAGGCGTCTGGATCTGGGCACTAATAGGTAAGTGTCCCATTGAAGAGATGACTAGGAGATATAGCTAGGATGGCAGACATCCCAGTCATATTTCTATTCATTGTAATTCAAATACTACAAATTCTTGTTTTTTCTTCAGTGATTACAGTTACCTAAAAAATAACCAACAATTTGTGTGTATCTTAATGTAACTTGTATGGGCAGCCTAGAACAGCAGTGGTCAACACAACACTTTGAAAAAAGTCAGTGCTGGAGTCCCTGGTGAACACCATGCAATTGGTAAATCCAGGTAAGCTTCTAACCATTAAAACACCGTGCACATGCCCATGTCCATCAACTACTGCTTCTAAACTTGACATTTTTGTTAAACTATGAAGCAGCACCCATCCGCTCCAAAACCTCGCTTTATGTAGGAATGTCAGGTTTTTTAATTAAGCTATTTTTTAAATTATTCAGGACTGTGAAAAGTGTTCCATATAATTACAGACAGTTTGGTGGCAGGAAATCTTGTTTGCTCTTAATCCACAGTGTCAGGAATTTAACTGTAAGTCATGCCACGAAAAGTTGTTTCCATGTAAGGGCAGTGAATAGATCAAATGCTGGAGAGCCACTAAAGAAAACTCCTGGAAAACAGGGGTTACGTGTGAAGCACAATCAGCTTGCTAAATATTGCACAGATATACTGCCAGGCAAGCCTGCAAAAAAACTTTCAGAAACCAGTTGTGTATGCTGTCTCTTCAACTCTTCCAACACACTGAAGGCTAGGTTGTCTTTGTATTGACTCACTTTTGCCTCATAGGAGACCCTCGTACAATCATTTCAATCTGAACAATGATATTTTGATAAGAAAAAATAAAAACTGTTTCACCTTACATCTCTGAACTGACTTTCATTTTTAATATTTCTCAAGTGAGAGAACCTTGCTGTGAAATAGTGACTTCCAAACATTTAAATCTGGTACATGGTCAAAAAAAAGTTTTCTGAAATTTTGGTTTAGGTTTTATTTTTTAATAGTTAAAATTCTAACAGAAGTTATATTCTAACAGAGGAGGTGTATTTTCTTAGAAAAAAATATTCTAACAGAGGAGGTATATTTTCTTAGGAAAAAAAATTAGGAATCATTAGAAGTTACTGTTTTTCTCCTAAAAATATTTTCAAGTACTGTATTTTTTTACAAAAAGTACAGTTTTTCAGGGGGGAAATTTAGAAAGGTCCTATTTTGCTTGATGATCTTCACTAATATTCCATCCTTCCACTTAGAGTAGCTATTTTAACTAAGAACCGCAACTGAAATTAAACCAGTGGATGAATAAACTAAACTCAGAAATACAGAAAGTAACTGGGGAAAGCTGACTTCTGATTAAATCTGACTCCTCATTACCAAGCCCTCCAACTCTGTAAGGTTTTTTAGTGGCAATAGCTTATTCTTGGTTAACCCCTGGCAATGGTGAGACAACACACTGCCAAGTACACAGTCATTATAACAATGATTGTTTAATTAATTATGTTGTTACTAAGTGAATTCAGAGTTTAAATTCTTTGACATTACTCCAGAGTGTTCAGGGACCTTCAGACTTAAGAAAAATATTAATTACTAAACATGTACTAATGAATTATTCCTCATATTATGTCCATTTTTACTGAAAATGACAGCATATAGTTACTCTGAATTTTTCTCTCACTTTAAATTTGTACTGGATGAAACATATTTCTACATTCAAGAGTGCTAAAAAGCTAATATTAGTTTTATTAAATTAATGTTCATGTAACCTGAGTTGCTCAGTAAAAAAGAAACAGCTATAAGGAGCTCTTCTTAAGTAAGCTGAACAGTTAGTGACAAAACTGCAGTAATGATAGAAAGAATCATGAAATTCTTGTTCAGCAATTAAAGGGAAAATGTGGATTAATGAAACTACCCCAACACATGACTATGAATACATGTAAATTAAAATACTACATCACATGTCAGCGTGGCTCAACTTTCAATGCGTCCTCAATGAATGTGGAAAGTTCTGCAAGTCTTACCTGCTATTCCCCCATCAACCCCAAGGAAAGACATGCTTGTAAAAGAAGTATTTTGTTAGAGTTATATTGCAGAAAGATAACAAGAAAAACAGTCCACTTTACTTTGATTTCTTATGCACTGGAAGACATACGTGCAGCTGAAGAGGCTTACTCTCTAATCCACTTGGCACTCGATGATACACACCATGCTGACAGTGATACCCTCCTAGATCCTGCATGAGATCAGCCAGCTTAATACATATTCCCAGCTGGCCTCAGGTTGGCTGCCCACAGTCCTGAAGCTGTCAACCTTCCTCCAGCAAGAAATTGAATTGCCACTTGTGGCAGCCAAAGCTCTTCCAATCTCCTTTCTGTCCTGTCTGTCATCACTGTCCATCCTGTAATTACTGTCCTTACTTGCTTTCAAATGATGATAGACAGCTTGAATCACACAATAAACAATAGAGAGGTTCTGTAGGATGAACGCTGTGTCAAAATCTTCTGACATTGTCTGCAAGGACTGTTCAATGCTAAGCACGGGTCGGGGAGTATACACTTACTTTTGCCATCTATCACTGCATTATTGTTAGTTTGCAATGATTAACCTCTTGTCCACCTCCAGACTAGTAATTTTAGAGAAGGATTAGAAGAGATCACTGTTTCTAATTGATCTTTTCTACTGAAAAAGCTGTGGCCCTGTGCCTTGATAATCTTTATAGACATAAAGTTCAGCCCCCAGCTAGCACAGACATAGCCTTTGTTGCACGTCACTGGTATGCTGCATTACACCAGATGAGCACCTCTCTCATCTGTCAATCTTAAAGATATCACCTAGAAAAATAATTTCTCTTCTAATGCTGTAAAATGGACTGACCCTGCTGAGGTGAAAATTTCGAAACCATGCAACACTGCATACGGCAAGTGGAACATGAAACTTTCTGTAAAAGGCTGGTTTTGGTAGGAAAGTTCCTGCAGGATAACTGTGATCCTTATCAGTCTTTCAACCTTTTTAATACTGAAACTGTAATCCCCTGGCAAGCATCTATCCTGTGTAGACAACCAACTTATGCCTGCCAGACACTGCAGAGACATGGAAAAGACACGTCATGCTTTGGATGGAAGTAACAGCAGGTGAAGGGCGGGAAGTAGCAGCTTTCCTTCACATACACCCACTGAACAGAAAGATCCCCTAGTTTCTCTAAATCTCTAAAAGGGGACTAACCTCTTTATATGCAGTCTTTCCTCCCTACCACAGACTTATCGTTGAAGGAAAAATTGTACTGCATACTACAGAGAACAATTTCATCAACTAATTTGCTCTTATTGCTTTCCAAGGTGCCCTAGCTAGCTGTTGTCTCTCCAAGGTAGGCATGGGGAAAGCTAAGCCTGTTCTCATTACTGCCTTTCACATCACTGAAGTGTCTGCCTGTAATATTCTGTTTAAATGATTATAGTTTTGAATATTTCCCATGTTCAATGGAAAATTAATTTAATCTAGAAACTATCTTTACCCACGATCACGCAATTGCTGATCGCTCCTGAACCCAGCAGACATCCCTCCCAGATGCTGCGTACATGAAGGTGCCCTACCACACGCTTGAGATGGGAAATTCAAAGCAGCACCTTGGAAGGGTGGGGGAAGTGAGCACTCATCAGACAAGCTAGGTTAAAAGTTCACCAGAGATGGAGGCAGTCAACCTGGACCATTTTAATATCACAGGTTTCTAAAGGTTGCTTTTTAAAATCACTTTTCACTATAAGAGATACAGGAACTGAGTTTGAGACAAATCTGCTGGAAATCAAAGGGCATGCTGAAGGAGTTGAAGACAACACAATCAGCATGAAGGTGAATGTGGCCCCTCCAGCACGTCCTCAGTGCTGTCCCACCATGGTGTTGTCCTCTGCTTTACCAAGTGAATTCTGTTTCCAAATCCAAGTAGATAAATAATTCATCGAAAACAGATTGATGGATGTAGATTTTTTCTGAGAATCATTCACGAACTTCCATGAACTGAACCTCAGCTAACCACATGCATTCCATTTTTGAAAACGTCAAGTTGTTTATGGAAATGACCTCCAGATGGTCCCTGACAGCATCTTAGCAATTTGGTTTTATTGTTCATTATTGTTAGTATTTCACTGCTCATCTAAATCCCAGAGCATTCTGTGTACTGCCTCATGGTGCAGCTGAACACTTTAAAAGAGGAAGCTAGAGATGGAGCAACTTGCAACAAACAGCAGAACTCTACTGAGAACTGTTGGGGAAAAAAACTCATTTGAGACAATATTCTAGGAGATCTATGAGAAATTGGCTGGATCTGTTGTTAAGTTACTGTGAGTATCTGAAAAAAATCTTCTAATACTTACAAAAATAAGAGGTGAATCCCCAGCTGTTTTAAATGTGCCTTCAATGATGTGCTCTCCTTGGCTGGCTGTCTTTCCTAGAGCAAAGGCTGGTCCCAGTATTAGCAAATGGCACTGGTGGCCTTTCCACTGAAGCCCAACTGTTTCATTTTAACACGATTGCTCAGCTGTCATGTTCGGAGGTGCACTGCTGCTTTGTCTTTTTTCATTCTGCTTTGTTTGATCTTCCAAAGAAAAATCATGTGCTTCAGCTTTCAGGTGTACCAAAGTGCTTCTTCAAAACAACAGTTTATTAAGCTGTGGGATTCTTCAGGATAAAATGTGATACAATTTAAAACTAGCAGATGTCATTGTTGTTAAAGATGCAGTCTTACAAAAATAGAAACCAAAAAACAACACACCCCCCCCCACAAAAAAACCCAAAACAACAAAACAAACAAAAAAACCAAAACCCGCAACAAACTAACTAACCCCAAATCAACCTTCCCAACTCTCTTCTCAAAAAAATCCTCCCCTCAACAAATCTAAAGCCCTACCTAGTCATAGCAATGATATAGAAAAAAAGAAGAGAAGAATGAACATATTGTTGCCATACACACCCGGTAAAAACAACGAAGATTTGGGTGGCTAGGTATTAACTATTTGCCTGAGCAACCAAACATATTTCCTTACTCAGACAGGATCCTCCCAGACAGGGAAGGATTCAGGTACAATTTATGGGTGCAGAGCACTCCTCAGGTCTCCCTTCAGCTGGACTATCACTTCCATGACCTGCAGCAGAACAGGGACTCAAGAGACTGTTGCAGCAGAGACACTCATGCTCCCAGTTAACACTTCCTGCTGCAGCCACTTGAGGTTGGCACTGCTCTTGCTTCTCCCCTTTTCACCTACAGCTCTCCAGCTCAATTCGTTTTTACATGTGGAAAAATACAACAGAAGGCTTAGTATACAACGAAACAAAGACAAAATGTTGTATTTTGTACTTCAGAGATCTAAACTATATTCTAAAACCTAAAGATACACGCTAGTTTTCTGCATACCTTTAAGCAACATGTTACTATGGTGGTTCAGTTTTATTTATCATTGGCTATTCCAGACCGCAGGTCTGTGAAGCATTTGAAGAGAAACATCCAGCATGACCACTGTAATTGCAGCCTCCAGTTATGGGGAGGAATCATAGATCTACACTTAGAAAAATTATCTCATCTCCCTTCATTACAAATTGATCTTCACCTTCTGTTATTGATGCAGCTGACAAGGCAATCATATTAGCACAGCTCTGAAGAGGCTGACACAATAGAGCTTTCAGATATAATTCATAAGTATCCCGACTTGTCAGTTTTCCCATTATAAATCTTCTTTGGCAGGGGACAAAGGGAAATGGTTAGTTATAATTTAGCCATGAAAATTAAATTATTGGCTAAAATCTGCTGAATGTAGAAATTTAGTCATAAAATTGCAAGTGAGAGAGACAGAAACCAGAAGATACTTAACATCTAAGAGGAAAAGATTTTGTTTAATTATTAATTAGGTAATTATTGGATTACAAAATTGAACACTTTGCTGTAAGGGTAAGAAACACAGAAAGAACATCTGAGATACATCACCTTTTCCATATCTGTATAAATTACTGACATTTGTTCTACAGTTAATCAAAACAAGAAATGATATGCAAAGTATTTCACACTTTTTTTTATTGTCACTTGTGCAAAGGTCATGCTAGCCCTGCTGAAATCAAGGAAGAAATTTACTCTCCTGCAAAGAGCAGCTGCCTTGACTTCATACTGTCCACTGGACACCTACAGCTATGCACAAGAAGCCATCCTTGTCATCTGGGTGCTTGAATACAAACCTTTCCCTTGGGAATTCAGTACTTTAACCTCCGTCACACTTTTTCAAGACCTTCATACTAAATTCAAACTACTACAAAAATAGAAATGGAAGTGATGAACTAAAGCCAGGTCCTTCAAACTAGCAGGCAGCTCTGTGTAATATGTTAGATGTAAATAAGTTCTTATAAGCATTTTGTGTTATAAATTCTGATCAATTTGAAGCCAGGATTAACGCAATATTACAGGCCATGGATCATTAATGCAAATGACCAAGTTAGCAATTCTGACCAGAGCCCTGGGTGCAGACATTAGTATTCACAGAAAGGACTTCACAATCAGAGCGGCACACTAATAAAAAGAAATATAAAATAAAATGACTCTGCAGACAGCAGCTGCTCAATATAGATCATCTTTCAATTTTAATTTGAATCATCATCTTTCCAAGTCAAATTGATTAATACTAGGGTACCTTATCCAAAAGCCACGTGGTCCAATCAAAGATCAATTTAAAATGTGTTCTAAGAGATTGATTCTTCCAATTCATGGACATAAGAAGCTTTAAGCTCTGCTAGCATTGCCAAGACATGACCATATCATCATTCCAGCCACAAAGACACACAGACAATACTCAATGGATGCAGATTAATTGAAATGAATTTTTATTAACTCATCTGGAAATGCAAGCCAGAAATAAACCACTTGGAGCTCATCCTTCTTTGAGTATTTCACGGTGTCAGCCAGGCTTAAACTTTCCTGATCCTTTGTGGCCTCCCCAGCTTCGGGTAAGATCTCCTGGACCTGTAGGTGCCTTCTCATAAACACACCTGCAGTCCTGGTTTACTGCCCCAGTTTGTAGGTGCTCACACCTGTCACAAAGCCATCAGAAAACACCTTGGTTGTTGGTGCCTTGCTCTGTCCAACAGCCTCAGCTTGGAACCACCGAGTCACCGCTTCCTACCCAGCACTAAAACAGACCCTCTGAAGTCAGGAACACAAACTCAGGGAGGTAAGGTACCATGATATTTTCCCAGGAGTTGCATATAAATTTCATCACCTCCTGGTTTCTAAACCAGGTAACTTTTCTCAACATTGATAGCCTGACAGCATCCCATAGCATTCTTTTTTTGTAATACACAGGATTGAATTATAATTCCTTTTTAAGAAAAGATTATATGGATCTACAGCCTGCAAAGTCAAGGAGCACTTGGGTTTCAGGCAGTCATCTTTCTCTCTCTTTTATGGTCTCCAAAAAGAACAGAAAACTGTCTTTTAAAATATATGTGTAGAGATAATTTATCACTCTTCAGAAATGCTGTCAGCAAATAGCAGCAGTGACCTGAGAGGGATGCAACAGCAGAATAAGCAACCGCACTTCTGACAGTGCCAATTGTGTAGGTAAGTTTAGAGCACTCTGAAGTGCTAAAAAATGTCTCTGCCCCACAAGCCTCAAGTGAAGACAGATGTTTTAAGAAATAAATATGTTGAAAGGCCCATGGACACTTATCCTCCACCTTCATAACCTCCATTTGTCTGCATCTACAGTGTCTGCATAAGAGTTGACATCCTTCTCTTTCTCTCTGGTATCTCGTTTCACTCCACAGGAAAAAAACCCAACCAAACAACAAGAACAAAAGTTTGAACAGTAGATATATGAATTTCCAGTGTGCTTTGATTGGAAATTGCAGCATAGCAAAACCAGCACACAGACTGCATTTGAGTTCCTGAGCCATCCAATATCCTTAGGTACCCCTCAGGTAATGATTTTTACTCTGACTTGCTGGATTTTATGCTGAAATATAACCTTTTTCAAAAATGGAGCTGTTCCTGACTTTCTTCAGGGTGGGTATTTTTTCAGAGTTTGTATTTTTCAAGTATTTCATACAGAGGAAAACTCAGCATAATTGTTCTGCAAAATTTATACATTCAGATTTGGGCAGCTAGACAGACCATTTCCTTTTTATTGTTGGCTTTGCCACACCATTAACTTTAACTGGTGATGGTAGTAGCACGGCATGCAACACTGCCCTTGTTGCTCCCCTTTTGCTCCCTCTGATGGCAACTTAAGTGTTCCTCTGCGTCAAACTGGTCTATTTATGGCTCACCTCTTTCAAAACAATGAAAACTCTTAGAAATGTACTTTTAAAATCTCAAAACATCATTTCAGGTTGGGGGTTTTCTTTCCCCACCTCCCATCTTTATAAGTCAAAAACAGCTTTCAGAGGAAAATTTGTTAAAAAACAGAAACATTAAGATACTAGATACTCGAAGAGAATACTCTTAGAATGAGATTCTTCTGCCAGTCCTCCCACATAGCACTGGTCATCTATTTTGGGGTTTTTCATAAAATTCTACTGTTTGAGTGACCTCTGTACATAATTTAGCACCAGCTAATCTGTACATTATCCAGGCAATGCAAACACAGCTGCCCAGGGATTCCCAAATCAATTAATTCTGTTACGCATAAAAGGTAAGATGTCATAGCCTATAATAAGTATTTTCCCATTCAAAGGAAGGTGGGGGGGGAAGATATGATATAAATATATTGTTCAATTTCTTTCTTGAAGAAGAATTTTATGTTCTGTGCATTAGAAGCTTATATTATACTTCCAAACTGTTCAAAAATATCTACTGCTTCTACAAGAAATTACTTTGCATATGCAACACCAGATACCATGGATGTCTGAACACTTACAACCACCAAAGGAGTAACACCTCTTCATCTTGCAAGTATGAAGCATATTTCAGGAGGATATTTAGTTAGGGATGTGTAGCGAAGATTCCCAAATTGAGTGAGGCTGTAATTATATGTAGTTATATGTACTAAAGCGCTGTAAAAGTTGACGAATGGTTGCAAAACTGCCCGAGAGGGGCCCCATGGATGCAGAGCAGATCCTTGCACAAACACTGTGCTGGATCTGAAAGATGTTGAGCATCTTCTGCAAACAGCATTCTGCATGGGGCTCAGGCATGAAGAGACCCTACATACTGCTGCTGGAAACCAGCTTCTATCCTGGGCGGAAATGGCACGGGCTGAAAAATGTTACCATGGAATTACAGCATTATTCAGGGTTTTAAGTTCTTACTCTGTATTTAGTTGGTCTATTCCAAATGAAAAAAACTCAGTTTTTCTAGCATTTTCTTTCCTCATGGGATCAGAATGCTAATTGTCTTTTTTTTTCTTTTAATACACATTTTTTAATGAGTTAGACACATTGCTTTGGCTGAAAAACTTATTTAAAACTCAAAAATAGTTAATGTTTGATAACAAAATCAATAATGTGTTTTTCTAGTAAAGTATTTATCTGAGATCTTTCTACTTTTTTTATTTTTCCACTTCAACACCTTTTCAAATTACTGATTATTATAATTAAGATAAAGCAGTGATTGCAAAAATGCCACAGAACAAAGTTTCCATGAATTTGGGCAGCACAAGTCAGATTACATGAAACACGATGTTTCAACACAGCAGTTGTCTACTGATAGTGCCACAAGAGGTAGTGTTATTTCAGAACTGTAAAAGTTTTAAAGCCTGAGCATTTGAAGCAGAAGTTAAAGACTAAAGCAATACTTTGTTTTACCTGCAAAATGGCAGAGGAATTCTACTATCTGTAAAAGTGACTTTGTTGCAGCTATGAAATTAAGAACGAAGCTGAGATATTTATCACAGGAGACAATTTTTTTTAATTCACTGGCAGCACACCATGCATCCAAACATAATTTTACATTTTCTATCTAAATAATTCAGCGAGGATCACTGCTAAATGACAGACAAAATATTTCTTTTCTGCAACAGAAAAAGCCACTGTTGACCCCTGTGCATATGTACTGTCTTAGCTCCACATGAGGGAAGTCTGCAAGATAATGAAAGCTGATACCCTCCAGGGCCCGGCAGCAGCAGTTCTGTATCTTGTGCTCATGCCATGTGCAACATATGTGGATATACTGATGTGAACAACCAGTAAAATCACCCAAACTCTTAAATCAGCCCCTGCTGGAAGTAAGTGTTTGCAGGCCAATGCATTTTAATTTAGTGAATCTGTCTTTAGCATTTTACTACATCTTACTATATTCACAGATCTCAATATATTGTGTACAATTTGTGTTTAAATTTTTGTAGAAAATTCAGACTTCTTTACATCTAAAAATATAGTCTGATTGGATAAAATAGTCTAATTACCTAAATTCCTCTCTGAGATTGCGCATCTCTTGTTTCAAACAAATAGGGGAACATAAATACAGTCACTGAAGGTGTGCTGGTATGTACAGAAACAAAGATTTTCTCATTGCAGGAGGCTCAGTTGTGTATTTATAATGAATGTGAAGATGTAATAGTCCCTATAAAGTACCTTCCCTCAGCAATTTCTCCTACTTATTTTACCCTTGGACTTATCTTTTTTGCCAACACTCCAACCTCCCACCTCTAGTTTCCTGAGCTGGAGGTAGCTTTCTGAAAGAGCATAATTTTTGCAAGTGAGCCTTACATTCGTTTAACAATATTCTTTCGCTAAGAATGGTGGTATCTCTCTTGTGAATATTTCACTAATGTGAGGATGCCCATCCTGGATTTATAGTAAAAAGAAGGAGAGGTTCACGTACGAGCAAGCTCTTGAAAGAGCTCTCTGTAACTTCGAGAGGAAAAAAACCCCAAGCATTGTGCTGTAATGGAAACAGATTTGTACAGTGACTATGCTGTTTTCAGTAGGGTTTGTTTTATGAAGCGTTTATTTTATATATATCTATATATATATCTATCTAAAAATATTTAAAACAAAACTACAGCAAACTGAGCCAACATTGGCTTTCCAATGGCTGATATTCTACAGCCTGAGAAAGTAAAATATTACCCAACAAAACAAACAAGACAAACATTTTATGAAACAGAGCAGAGCAGTTTCCTCTAATGCAGGAAGCACATACTAGATTTCCTGGCTTGCAATACACAGGAGGTCAGAAAAGATGTTTATAATGGCACTTTGTTGCTTAAAAATCTATGAAAACAACTGATTGGTCTGTCAGGTTCAGGCTGTATTCTTCTCTATTACTTTCCAGTTTGACCTCTTAATCCCATCCATCTCCAAAACAAAGTTAATATCTTCCTGAATGCACCGAAGTTCTCTTTCAAAGGTTCTGAAAACAGTGAGAATTTTTCCACTGGGTACAAGTTGGACCTAAGGTGCCTTTTTTTTTCCCCCTAAAAACATCTATGGATGTATAATGCATATATATACATATACCCCAAATATATATTAAACTTTATATAAAGGACTTCAGTTTGAGTTCCCCAAACACTCCTAGTAAATAAGATTAATTACAGTGCTATTTATCTTATTGTTTTGTAATACTGACAGTAAGCATAACAATAGTCAAACCCCAATTTCCAAAATGCAGCAAATTAACTAATGCACACAGCATCTGTACCATGATCACAAACCCAGCATCAGAGGGACTAGGTGCAAAATTCAGCATGGTTGGACAAGGTACTCCACCGAATTGGATCTACCCTTTTATTTTGACTTTTTTGGCTTTGTTAATGTCTCCAAAAGTAAATCCCATTGGTGTTTTTGGAGAAGGGAAAGAATTTGTTGTCTCTGTCTTGTGATGAAGATTTTTTTCTTCAAGCACAAGCTTTCTGAGCTGGCTTGGTTTAACTGAGCCCCACACCTGGACTAGGATGACACCCTTATGCAACTAATGCTGAATACAAAGATGAACCCGACTAAACAGATGAAGATGCTGCAAGTGAATACACAAAAAGGCTTTGCTCTAGGTTAGAAAAAGTCAGAAATGATTACAGAGTACCACAAGTCCTAAATTTAAATCCAAAAGTAAATATTGCCCTACGTAAATTTTGAAATATTTATCTCAATTATTTTCAGAAAAAATGAAAGCACCAATAAGTACTGAGTAGGGCATCTGAAACCTAATCATTAATGAGTTGTAAGCAGATAACATTAATTGTATATACTCTTTGTGAATTTCTAATTAACTTGTACAATTTTTCCCAGTGCTAATAAGCACATTAGGATGTGCCATACATTCCAATAATCTGCATTATTTATTTATGTTATATTTATGCTTCTAAATGTGTTGAAACATTTTAAGCAATTCAGGATATTTGTAAAGTCTAATTGTCTGACATAGGCACTGGTTCAGGAAAGTACTTATGCCTTTGTTTTGCTATTTCAAAAGGGACTAGAATACATTTAAAAAGACCAAAACCCCCTCATTATTTATCAAGGTAGGTAACATCTATTCATATTTCTGTATTTTAGACTCCATTAAAAGAAGTGGAAATAACTGCTTTGGCAGAATTTAAGTGTGCAATAAAGAAAAACACAAATGCTGTTCAATTACAGTGATTACATCCTGGGCAGTTGTAGTATTGTACTTATAAAATTAGAATCACATAAAATGTTTATTTACCATAAATTCCATGTTGTAGACTGTGAAGGAAATGAACTTCTATATAGCCTTCCTTAAATGAATGGTAGAATATCACGACTTAGGAATTCTTAGTGGTCAAGTGTTTGAGACAACTTCTGAGGAACGTTTATGTTTTGATGGTGAAAGCCTAAATCCAAAGGTCAGATTCAATTGCCTCCTCAATGAGAGATTTCTTTGTAAGGCCCAGATCTTTGGTTTTGGGCTATCTAATGTCTCATTAAGTCCGTCCTCTTCATTTTAAAAAATCGAAGATGGCCTAAAAGTATTACCTGCCTACTTGATAAGGATGTTTAATAGCAATGTGTTGTATGTTATGAATGACCCAAATATTCCAGTAATGATGATTATTGCTAGGAATGTGACTTCCAGTAGTCTGAAACAGGCACACAGTTTGGCAAAGAGCTTTCTATGAGATTGGATGCAAGCAACGTATTCACTGTATGTCTCATGTATTTACCCTTCTGACTTTAAATATATGAGGTCTGAGATAGAGCAAGGGTGCTGCTTTTTGTAAGAATAATTTAGAAATTTCATATTTAAACATAAGAAATAGAAGAAGGCCTTTCTATAGGCTTAATCACAATTTACACAAGTAAAATACAATGTTTTATGAGTACTAAGACAGTATTTGTGGCACATAATTAGTAACCTGACATGAAGTCAGTCAATTAATACTTAATTTGAATGTCTTATTATAGCACATAAACCAAAACCCACTATAGGTGTGAAGGATATGGCATGCAAAGCAGGTTTGTGCTGTGCTGGTTCATAGACCATGCATGTTTTAAGGCTGGCAAAATAGTATGCCATCAATGCACTGGAAATTTATCCTATCTTACCTCTCCCATGTGGTCTGCTTTTGAACCACTGGCAGCTTCTGAGGTGCAAATTCTGCTTCTCTGCCCCAAGCATCTACATACAGCACGTGCACAACTCAACCCTCTGTGTTTCCATACTTTAATTGCTCCATGAAGCCTCACTTCATTAAATATATCCTGTACAGATGGGACTCCACATGCAGAGAGCTTCCCCTCTGCCCTGTAAACAGAAGTCATTACAGGACAACGCTGACGCCCTTTGCCAGAAGCTAACGAAAATTCCTCTTTTTCCAGCAACAGGGCAACAATGCCTCTTGTTTCAAACAACTTGAGCACTTGTAAGATCAGTCAAAACCACTAGTGACACCCAACATTAGAGATCATCTGCTGAACAAAACACGTATCCTAAAGTGGCAAGCCCCTCGAAATACTCCCAATAAGCCTGTGCAGGCAAGCTTGCATTAATTTATTTGCTCTCATACTATCACACTACAGCAGAGCCCCAGTGGATAAGCATCACCTCTATCCCCAGAATGTCCTTCTAAACAAGGATTGAGGCAGAGAGAAAGTTTTTCTCCCACCCTTCCCTTCACCCAGCAGCAATGCTCATGCAGAGAGCAACCAACCTGGGGCAAGCAGCACAAGCCTTTCTGAGACAAACAGCTGCTGGTTCACAATTTGGTATTTTAGGGCCAGACTCTGAAATGTTGGTTAAATGCATTTACTGTTTCTCTCTACTAGGATTCATTAACTCTGATAGGAAAAGGTGTGTTTTGTAACATTACTATAAATTGTACTTGCAATTGCACTGAGAAGCAAAAATTGCTAATTATGTGCCACAATAAAGATTATATCGTTAACTATTCTTTTATGCTTGATGAAATAATAAATAATTTCTTCCTCAGCCATTGTAAAATCATTTTGCATAAAGACCCTTAATGCACTCCTGCTAGGGCCTCCACTTACAAACCCTTCCAGGTAAGCATTTATTACGAATTTTTATCAACTCCGGAACGTGATGTACCTTTCATAGGTCAAATACATGTTTGCTTTTTTCCTATTGCCAATGACATTATGCAAAAGGGCTTCAGTCAGCAACTGGTTTACTTTGTTGTCAAGCTTAGGGCACTCTTACTACCCAGAATGAGTGAGCCTGCATTGCTCCCCACCTTATATGCCAGCCTCTCAGATCCCTCTCAGCATCTCTTTCCTGCCTGAAGAGGTGCTCCGGAGACGTGCAAGTGCACTAACCAGACTGACAGTGGACATCAGGTGCAGAAGATGCTCTTTGTTTTGTTGCAACATCTGAAGGCTAAAAACAGGGGCTACTGGCCGACGGGTGTCGTGGTTTAAGCCCAGCCGGCAACTTGGAACCACGCAGCCGCTCGTTCACTCCCCCCCCTTTTCCTTCCTCCCCCTGCTCCCGGAGGGATGGGGAGGAGAATCAAAGGAATGTAACTCCCACGAGTTGAGATAACAGCTCTCCAGTACCTAAGGTATAATACAAACCACTACTGCTACCAATAATAATGATAAGAGGAATAACAAGGGAAAAGGACACAACCGCTCACCACCCGCCGACCGATACCCAGCCCGACCCGAGCAGCGATCTGGGCCTTCCGGGTAACTCCCCCCAGTTTCTATACTGGGCATGACGTGCTGTGGTATGGAATACCCCTTTGGCCAGTTTGGGTCAGGTGTCCTGCCTCTGCTTCCTCCTGGCTTCCCCTCCTCTCTGGCAAAGCATGAGACTGAGAAAAGTCCTTGGTCAGAGTAAACATTACTTAGCAACAACTAAAAACATCGGTGTTATCAGCATTGTTCCCAGACTGAAAGTCAAAAACACAGCACTGCACCAGCTACTAAGAAGGAGAAAAAATGACTGCTGTAGCTGAACCCAGGACAACGGGTGATAAACTTCTACGTACCATGGTGTGAATACGCATGGCTGGGCTGAGGCACTACCCTGCAGTAGCCCCTTCCCTTGGTTTCATCCCAATCCATGTTGGCAGGAGCCACAGAGCAAAGCTGTCTGAGCCAGCTTCAGCTGTAAATGTGTGCCCAGAGCAGACAGTGCCTCTGTTTCACATCTCCCTGGTGCCCTGACCCTGCACCACTCCACACACTGTGCTGCACCTCAGAGCCCACGTACTGCTCCCAAGAGCAGGTGTTATTGTTTGCAGTGATTTTGCCCACAGTTCAAAGTCAGATAAAGAGGTTTCCTGTCTCACTGTTGAACTTCCCATTCCACTTGCCTCTCTTTTTAAATTGAAACTAACATAACAAATCCCCTGTAAGAGAACAGTATCTGCTTCCATTAAAATGCTTTTTCTCCCTGCAAGAGTGAAGATAGTGTAGCTAAAGCACCAAGTCCAGAATGAAATCAATTCTATGCGCTGTGTACAAGTAAAATGTGAAATAAAAATATGCATGTTCTTGAGCTATTATAAACATTAGGGGTTTTGTATGAGGAGTGTTAGTTTATCTGTATTATTTCCACAAAGCTTTTTGGAGTTCTTCATATAACAGCAGCCAAAACAAGTTGTTCCTCCTGAGAAACGGTGTGATGAAGAACAAGTAAAGCAACCTAAATAGCAGTATTACAAATGAATTGCATCTACAGCCCTGAGAACCACTTTTCATATTTGTTACATGAGCCATTCATGTCCTAGCGTATTTCAGAACTGAGGATTGGCTAAGCTAAGCAGAAAATCTGTGATGATAGTGATGATGGTTACATTTATTTGCACTTTGGTAGCGGGCAAGAGCCTTGGTTATGCACCAGAAAACATGAATGTGAAGCCGTCCATGATCTGTGAATATTTAAATAGGCTTTATCCCGAGAGCTTACACAATATATAAAACACCTTAATGCAGCTCCTTTGCTATTAACTAGTATCACGCACAAGTGTCCTGGTTTAGCAAGCACTTCATAATGGTTTTTAATGCTGCAGCTAAGTCATGTCAATCTAGATCTGTGCTCCAGACCAGGAAGCAGTCACAAAATTATAATTAAGAGTGCTCTGGCTCTGATCACACTTACTTTAGAGAACCTTGTCCATTATAATGGGATAAGCATCCATCACTTGTGTTTCCAGAAGTCCCACCTGTTACTTGCAATGCTTTATCAGGAGCTGTTTTTAATTACATGACGTTCATTAAATCAAGCATAATCTAAGCAATGCTGTCATTATCAGTATATAGCCAAACAGCATTATTTAGCCTGAGAGAAGGAGGGAAGATCCTTAAGGGCAAATCACTGCTGTAGCTATTTTAGCTATAATGAGTGTACTATGGGATTTATCCAAACCCTAGTGAAGTCACTGACAGTCAGTCAATTGACCTGACTGGATACTGGATGAGCTTTCAATCAACAGCTACTGCAAACCTTTCACTGGCAAAGAGTCCCAATAAAGCTTTACTGCCTTTTGCCCCAAAGTACTAATTCCTTTTGTGAATTTGAACCCCAGATTTAAACCCATAAGTAACAGTAATTCTCAAATGTAAACCAGTGTGATCAGGGACATCAGAGAAGGCTGTTATAATGAAAGAGACCACTGCCATAAACATGGAGCTCTTGTAATGTGTAGGGTAGAGTGAATGTCTCTATCTATAACGTCAGTCTAAATTGAGCTGGCATGTTTATGCAACCACCGAGTACACAGGAAAGCACATCATCACAACCAGTGCTTTTATCACTTCCAAAAATGCTATCAGAAAATTTCAGAGAGAAAAAGATTAAAATGACCAAAAGAAGGAGGAAGAGATGGAAAGAACTTCTGAGTTGAGACTTTCTATTAGCAATGCAATATTCATACAATAAACTTCGCAAATAAAACCAATTTAACAGCTATCTTTTTTTAAACTACATTTCAATCCCCACACAGTATTGCTGTGTGTCTATTTGCCTTTCAATAATTTAATGGTGTTTGCTCCTGCCTTGGGCTTGTGAACCTACAGAGCTTGGTGATGCTTTTTCTTAGAGATTCCTTGCCAGGGGCCTTTCCTAAGTTTGCAAAGGTCACACATCCCACTAGCCAGCTTCCTTAATTATGAACACTCTAACCTGTAACTGGACCAGCTACCACTGAAAAGTGTATGAAACGTCATGAGCTAACCAATAAATACAGAAACCACACTATTAGAGGGTGGGAATATGGCCCTTAGTGACAGCAAGTGGAATGATGCTGGGGAACAGACCCACTGATAATATTTTAGCAATGTCGTAAAGCAACCAGTAGCTAAGAAAAAAAAAAAAAAAGTATATGTACCAGATCATAGCCGAATCCACCCATACTTAAAAATTGACCCCCCAAACCCCATTGAAATGTCAACCTAGAACATACAGAATGTGCTTTCCTTAATTTTTTCTCTCTCCACAAGTTTTCTCTCCAATTCGTGGTCGTATTATATGTTTATCTTTTTTCTGTAGAACAACCTACAACTTCTGTTGGCCTAACAGAAGTTATTAAAAGAAACAAAAATGTGTAATTGGCATGACACAGATATGAACACAGATGAGCTTGTATATACATATACACACACAAGTACCAGAAAAGGCTGATGCTAGGAGGAAAATGTTCCTCACCTTCACATCCCAGCTTCCCCAGCCTTAAGACAAGTCCTGACTCCTCCTGGAAGCTGCATTTCAATCCTGACTATTCAGAACCACTGCATTTCTTATGACATTCTGCAGTATTGTCAAGCTATTTGCCTTACATCCAATGGTGATTTACTGAAATAAACATGCAGGTCATACACTTGAATACCAGGTACTTTCATAGTCTAACCTCAAGATCCATTAGTATCAAACTCAGGGACTGGAGGCTTCTTTAAGTTTGTTTATCTTAAGTTTGTAAGTATCCTTATCCTTTCTGAATATTTTTCCTTCTCACATAGGAAAGCCAGAGACTGAAACTAAAAAGATGTGTACTTGTGAAGATTAAAATCTCCCTCACAAATTGAGCGTATTATGCATCTGTGCTACTTGGCAGACTAGTGCATCAATTCCAAAATATAATAGTGTTAACAGCTCCAGAAGATTTTTATCTCTTATAGCTTCCTGTACTCTGGCTGAATCACATGTGCAAAAAAATTGATCTAGCCTTTTAGACAGTGAGTTAAACAGCTCTTAGATCAAACATGATGCCCCTGCAAGACAATTTACCTTTTTTTATACCATTTTAAGTAACAAAACCCCTCTTGCTCTTCAAGGAGTGCCTCTCAATCTGGACATTATGTATCTGATCATAGTTTCTGTCACGCTACCATAATCCTTTGGATATTCATTTACCCTGTTTTCATACTTGTGCCATCCTGGTGCATCACCACATCATGAGGCTGAACTATGATCCCAGCAGCAGCGCTGACATTTATTACAGGGTGGAGAGCAGTAACTCGCACTTCAAATGAACTCTGCTTCAGGAATCTTCTCTCTAGCTGAACTACATTCAGCAAGTCAAAGACCATCAAGCCTTATTAGTGGAGCACTGAAAGAAGAAATAATTAGAAACAACTTTTTCAACGGGAAAGCAGTTTTATCACTTTCCTATTTTAATGAGTAGGAAAGTATCATGAATAAATTTGTTTTTAAAAATTGTAGAGATTTAGCTAAACCAATAATGCAGATTACAGCTTGTTGACAGGGCAATAATAAATGTATGTAGTTGTTTCTTTGCAGCAAACTCTCTGCCAAGCAGTCTTCCAAGCTGCTTTCAGCCAGCTTCAGTGGCAGGAGCCAAGGGAGCCATCAGGAGGACGGGACCCAGGATGCCAACAGCATGTGGGAACTTTGAGTGCCTGGCATCAAGACTCCAACCACTGGCATGACAGAAGAGAGAGGAAAAGCCAGGAAAAGCGGAGTTTTCCCTCCTCTGATGATTTTCCAAGAATTTTCCATGAAACAATGATCTTTACTTTCTTTTGATACCACATCATCTGTTCTTTACAAGACCAGATTTTTAAATGCCTTTAATAGTACAAAAAAATGATGGTAAGAATTGCTGAGGCTCCTCTGAAGTCAATGGGGCTCTGCCAATTATACTAGCAGACTGGCAACCTCTTTAAGAGGAAAATGCCACGAAATCAGTAAAGCCTACCAGCTAAGTGTGCTATTGGGGAAATTACAGGAACATCTTGTCTGTGAATTATTAATAAACAATATGCAGTTGAATTATTCACCCAAACAAGTCATATATATGTTAAGAAATATATTTGGCAACAAGGTTTAAATAGAATGTTTTGCAATTAAATGGAGTTTAATTAACAGGTACAATTACCTAATTGAAAGCAAGTACTTTCCTATTATTAGGTAGTACCTGCAATAGAACAACTGTATTTATTATATATTGAGGAACCGCAGAATCAAATTATTTACAGAAACACTAGTAATTACTGAATTTACCTACATACAGTGGTTATAGTAGTTTCAAATTTCAATTGAGAATGTTTTTATTCCACTGAACAATAAAAAAGGGATATAGTATCTGACGTGAACAGAGGTATTGGCAATTGAGGTGTTCTACAAATAAATTATTAAAAAAGCCCAGTTACTTAGAAAAGCAGTTCAGGTAAACAAAAGAGATAAACATGTGTGATTTGAATTATTACCACAAACTGGAAAAGAGTAGCTGAATGGGTTGGGAAATGTTACTAATTATTAATAATAAAACAATTCTATAAAATTTAATGGTAACATATTTCTCTATATGAATGTATTGCTGCCACTCAATAAGGATTGTCCTTCTGTATTAGAATATTTATATCTTCTCTAAACGGAAACAGTAAGACAATGCTCCAGTATTTCAGTACTATACCATAACAAACTCCACTATACTAAATTTTACTATTATTCCACTATACTCAATTCTACTACTACCCACTGGACAGCCAAGTAGATTAAACTTTTTTTTCAAACCATGGAAACAGCATCTGCGGTTTTATTGGTTTTGCTTCAATTTTTTTTTAATCAAAGCTGCTGCTTTGCAAGGTGAGGCTCTTGAGTGAATCTGACACTGGAGACAAATTCTCACTGCCCTTGACACACAGCCCAGTTATTGCAGTATTACTATTGCAGTAAGGAGGAGGATCCCACATCCTCATCACATGAACTAGAACATAAGCAAGGAACACAGCTTCTGTTGTAAAGAATTAAAATATATAAGTAAATACTTATTCTACATCTAACTTAATAGTAAGAAAATTAACAAATTCAGTGTGGGTATCTCTTAAAAAGGAAATTTGCATTAACCTCTAGAAGCTACGTACTACCCGAAGGACATCTCCACCATTCCCTGCCCAAGAACCCAATCCTGCTTCCATGGCCAATGTGCCTCCAAAAAGGGCACGTGTATGCTAGTCATGCAATCTACGGTTGTAGGTAAAATACCAAGTCTGTCATTCTGTGAGTCTGCCCAAATATTTGGTGATCCTCAGTTACTTTTACTGTTTGCCTAGTTTCTTACAATAGTGTACTTCCATTTTGTTTTATTTTCTGACTCATCATTAGATCTCTTCAGCACTTTACAGCCCTAAGGTTCACTATATATAATATAGGAAATGACCTTTCATTTCACTAGGTATTCCCTATTCCATATGTACTTCTGCTTCCAGCTGCCTTAGAATTCTCAAACCTTCCTTTCTGACTTTTGTGTGCCTCTATGACCACTTGTGTGCACATCTCTATCTCTCTTAATAAAATGATAATCATTTGATTATTAAACCTTGCTTCAGCCAAAGCTTTATTCACAGCAGTTTACTCAACCTTAGGTATTTGCAATTCCACTGGGAAAAGCAGTTTATTTAAAAAATATGATACCAATGTGTTTTCCCATTTGCTCTGATACAAGTAAAAATCAGAGTCAACAAACTCTATTTATCCTAGGCTGCACAGCATGAGAATTAAAGGAAAAGAAGTAATGCCTTTGCAGCATGGAACATTTTCAAATCAAACAGGTAAACAAGTTGAAGTTATGATCACATCTAACAATGTGATAAGACTTGGAGAACTTCAAAATTAAGCTTTTATTTATAGTGCTGCTTTTATTCATGCTGCCCAAATGGCTGGACCTGATCTCCCAGTCTCTTCAATGTAGTCATGCAGGACTTTTTCCAGAAAACATACGTTCACCAGCCTTCTGCTCAACATACTGAGAAGGAAGATTTTTCTGTGAAACTTCTTAGGTCACTGTATGGGTAACATGAGCAATGAAATTCATGTGTAACAATAGCAAAGGCACTGAATGACATGTTTTTTAGCGTCACTGTAAGCATATTTGGTAATATATCTGTCTGAATATTGACTGGAATTTTTTTCAGTCCCACCTCTAATCATCAGGATTTCAACTTTTGAAAATTCAAATGCACATGCAAAAACAGAATTCAAGAAATTAACTTGATGTGTGGAGACAGAAAGATATCTTCCAATTACTTTTACCATGTAATGTGGGAAATACATATAATTAGGTTTTCTTTCTTTTTATCCATGCCTCTGAAAGAGTTACAGCTTTGTAGGATTAAATAAATGACAGCCTTTGTTTAGAGTTTACATTGTTATAATGCTATGGAGAAAATGAAGATTAGTACTGCCATGCTCTACTTTTGCTCCAGACATATTTTGAGTGCACAGGGGAGGAGGAAGTGCTCTAAGACACCAAAAGGAAGGCTTAGCCCCATTTCACACCACTTAATCACAGATTACAAATAGCAGGGGACAAGAAATCAAGTGTTTTCCCATTCCTAAACATTACGGGGTTTGTTTCTACGCATGTTTTTTGTTAGGAGGAAATGGCTAATTTAACATGCCTATTAAGACAAAGGGATGAGTTCTATCCTATTTTTAATTGGGTTATATCAAAACTTGATGGAAGGAATGTGTTTGTAGGTTTGTTCTACAGGGCAACTAATTTAATTTACCGTTTACATTCTGCTTGTTATTAAATTCACCAAGAATTAATACCTAAATCAATTAATACTTAAACAACCACATATACAGAAGCCAAAAGTCCATGAAGTTAAAGAGGAAATACCAGGGATGTGAACTTCCACTATTTATTGAATTCTTGTAGCATTATCAAATATTAGAGTTCACAAACACAACATATGGACTATGCAGTGCTGTACTCTCCAATGTAATGCTCCACAGGGCAGGTAATTTGTACTGAAAAAGGAGTATAAACCTTCAGAGCCAGTCACTCTAATCCTCTACCACCACTTCTCATAAAGGTGTAAAACTACCTACCAGTTGTTGTAAAACTGCTTTTAATCTTCTGCTAATGCCGCACATCCAGATGTATAAAAGCTGAGTTATACATCATGAAAAATTAAACCTAATTTTTTTATATAGATGGAACCAAGTTTGAACACAGGCAATGAAATTTAGTTCTTTGAATTCTGAAGTTTCTGCCACTCAGTAAAATGCATAACTTTAAAGAGAATTTATTTGAACAATTCTGTATAGAAAGAGGTTCAAAAGCTTTTTTACAGGTCAAGGTAAGATTGCTGCCTCACAAAATTAAAATGCATACACCAGAAAAATAGTGTGAGAAATGGCTTGTGTGATACGAATACATTTCTTTCATCAGTCAATTAACAAAATTATAATGACTTCTTTAAAAAAGCAACAGTTTTATTTCACCGGAACACATGCAATATCTTGTAAATGCAAATAAATGAATTTTAGAGTAAAATAAATAAGGATTTTGAAAATTAATAACTTCCAGTTTCAGAAAAGATTAATATTAGGTAACAACTGGTTTTGCTTCTTGGGATCTACATCTGTGTGGAACAGCCTGCTGATTTATTTTTCACCCATACTTGACTTATTTGTATTATCTATAAATAAAATACTACAGCCTAACCTGTTACACTGTCACAGAGCTATCCTGTGGCAGCAGCACTTCCTAAAAATGTTCCCATCTCCTGCAAGCTTTATTGGCATGCCACAGAGAAAGGTTAAAAGTACTATTAAATACCTACTCCAAAATAATCATACCTGTTAAAACATATCACTTCTGCCTGACAAAACCGCAATTTATTGCAAAACTACTCTCATAACCAAGGTAAGCCATGCTTCTTTGTTTCTGGTTATTTCATTTTGCAAAGACTACTTCTCTCCTGTTCCCTCTTGTAGCTTTGTCTTGCTCTTGCTTGTGCAGAGTTGTGCTGAATACTTGCTTTAATGCCAAGCAGTCTAATTTCGTGGCACTCTTTCTGGCATTTGACTTCCATGTGAGTGTTTTCCTAGGCAGCGACGTGTCAGGTTATTAGATTACATATGATTTCATCACTAGCTGACATAGTTACTCCAGCATTCCAGATATTTACCCCATTGCTTGATACTGTTTACTATAATCACAGCCAAAAGCTCACACAATAAAAGTACCTCAGTGTAGCTTCTCCACTAGCCATTCAAACTACCAGCTTTGTTAGCAGTGCTCGAACAGCCTTTTGGTTTGATGCTTTTCCCACCTTCAGGAGCACAGATGTGGGAATTAAAAACAGGATCTGTTTCTCAAACCACCTACAGAAGAAGTCAGGGGCAAATTCTGGCCTGGCTGCCACTGGACTGTCCTATCTTTTTATTCCTCTGGACTGGAAAATATAAGATGTCCTCCTGAGCAAATGATGGTGCATGCTATTAAATCTAGTTATCTTTATTTCTCTTACATATATATATATATGTATAAAAAATATACATATAATTTCTACCCCCTCAGGATCTAACCAAATTCCCCTTAGAGCCAGAGGAAATTTTCCTATTGATTTCAAAGTGAGTTTTAGAAAGTCTTAAAGTAAAAATTTGTCAAAACTTCTGCTTTCTTAATATGAATTGTCTGCTGCTCTTGTAGACTTTTCAGCTAATAAGCAAAAATTATACAAGTTTTCCCCTTATATGCATTTCTATTATAGAAATAATTGTAATCTTAATCTTGCAAAATATGTTTTACTAAGCATAATTAGCAAACACACAACAGCAGTTTGACATTATACTGCAAAGAAAAAAGCAGCCTCACGTTTTGTAGATCAAATTATGATGTTCCTTCACACTGCTATATTTTAAAATAAAGGCATAAAATATTTTTCCTACAGAAATAAGACTACAGATAGGAATATTTAAAGAAATAGGATGAAAACATCACATTCACTTTCATTTGAATGGACATAATTCCTACTTTTTTAAAGAAAATTATATAAATGTCATTCCACTGTGAAATAATTTCTGATCTCTGCTATGATCTATCTACAAGTCTTAATCAAGGAGGATTATTACTGCAAATGCAATGGGCTGGGGTTTGTGATATATCCAACCTTCAATGTTTAATGCCATGTCTAAAAATTTTATTACATTTTAAAGCATAAAAACTCATAAGCCACCTCTTTCAGTGTCTCAGTTTTTCACAATATGCACAAACTTAAACAGAGACAATTTTGTAATCAAGACTGAAATTCTTGCAAATGCCATATCGATGAGCCCAGTGAAGAGATGTTAAACGATGTTTCCAAGAGCATGTAATACCTTATATTTTAACAAACGGTGGAAAAAAGCTAAACTTGGGGTCACTTCAAACTAAATCCTACTATAACTCACAGTAATGACCTTAATATAATAGCAGGATGAAATAACTTTAAGAATATGTTGCAGATAAATATCTTCGTGGACAAGGGCTCAAAATGCTGATTAATCATTAATATTTCAAGACTCACAAAATCCCAGAAGTATTTTCTTGCCATCACAGCAGGAAATTTGCAATTTGGAAAAAGTTTAGATATTGAACCTTCACAGGCACATTTTCTGCTTGGGCAGATGGAGGGTGGTTGGACACTGGAGGGCTGCAAGGGAGGCTGTGGGGCCCTCACTTCTCATAGGCTAAGGTTCACATAGGCCATGTAACCAGTGTGACTCGGACATGAAAGTGGGCAACAATAAGTTTTGGAATTAAAAATATTTAAAAGGATGAATTCTCAATACAATTCATTAATCACCATTTAAATATTTTTCTTCTCTAGTTACAGTTTGCCTTATGGTTTTGTTTTTCATTTCCGGTCTAAATTTTAACTCTCTGCTTGGTTCTAGGAATACAGCACGAAAAAGGTAACTGGCAGTTTATCAGTTTTATACAAAGTGGCCACACGTCATCTTTCTATGGAAAGAACTGCTCTATCTATAACTTTGTTGTGGCTCCTAAAATCTATACAAAAGATTTACAAGTATGGACCTTTAAATCTTACTTATCATCTAGTTAAAAAAAAAAAACAAAGTTGCATCTGCCCTACATTAAATTGTAATAAAGTTGCATGTTGTATTTAATCGTTCAGATTAAAATATAGAAATAGGGTGTTCATAGTTTATTCTTTATGAACAATAACATTTGTTCATTTGTTCAAAAACATCTGTTCTGAACTGCTCAGGAATCTTAGAAAATCTGAGGCTATTCAGATTAAATGTTTTTGTTCCATAATTAGGCAGTAAGTTCTAATTAACCAAGTATTGCTAAACCCTGACTGATGTATTATTACACGAGAACCCGCAACTTCCACTATTAACTACTGAGAAACAGAAACAAGATTAAGTAATGTACCTAAAACCTAAGGAAAACATGGAAATTTCAGGTAAAAAAACCCAAAAACATTCAGAATGAAAACAAAATATATCTCAAGGAAATTACTACTTCTTGTTCTCCACCCCCCAGCCTCCCCTTCCATCCTTAAGTACATCTCTCCAAGCAGATGGGATTTCACTGGGAGGAGGAGGAGAGGAAAGGTGGGAGTCTGTCCCTGAGGTATCTCAACAGACACACCAGGATAACCGATGACGAAGCAATTCTGGTAGCATTAGCTACAGAACACCTTTAGCACTGGAATATGTAGGAGGCATTAGTAATATATTTAGCATTAAACATATTTCAAGCTGTACTTAATGTTCAGTTTACTTTTTTCTTCTTTTTCCCCACCTCATCTGCAACTACTTAAATATAATACATACAATTTACAAACCACTGGGAGCTACCTGTTAGCAAACACAACTAAAATGTGAGTTACACGTTCAGC
>NW_009940657.1:29414-35882 GCF_000696875.1 Nestor notabilis
TCAAAGAAATGAGACACAACTCATCCTTCAGCACTTGCAAGTTCAGGATCAGTTTGGGAAGCTTGGGATCTTCCAGTTCATAGTTTATTTCTGATTTTAAAACACTGAACCATCAAATTCCAACAACAAAATAACGAGTGGTGATGTGAGATAGAACGCTCTGAGATGTAACTCCAAAGCAGCAGTAGCTTCGTAGATGGAATAATATGAAATTGAGTCCACAGCTCATAAGCACATAACATTGTGCCATGCTTCACAAAGCAAAATCGCAGGTGCTCTTTTTGTTGGAAAAAGGGGGGGAAAAAGAGAATAAAGAGCCTTTTTCCTCCCAATTAAATTATTTCCAGAAAATATCTTCTTGCTAACAAAGTGCATGTCTTTCTAAAGAGAAGTTTCCTGGTAACAAATGAGAATCCATACAGACTTTCTGATACATAACAAATTCTTTTAACCTGGAGCAAGATGGATTTATAATAGACAATCAGCATATTCATAAAGAAGGAACTGGCATACTTTTAAGATAACCTGAAATGTCAACAAATCACATAGCAGAAAAAGATCTTAGTGAAAGTCTCTTTTGTGGATATTTGATATTAATTGGGAGTACTTTTTCTTCCTTTTAATTATGACATGGACTTTGGAAATGTAGCAATTGAACATTTGCCTAATCCTTAGAACCCCCAGTAATACTTGAGGAACTTCGTATTACTCCTGTTCTAGAGAGCTTTAAACTAATGCCTTCATCACAGGCTACCCAGTTAATAAAATGCCCCAAAGAACATCAATACCAACAAAATCAGCATCGTGTGGGAACAGACCTATTAATATGAAAAAAAAAGAATCAACCTGCCCATGTGACACATTAGTCTTGTGCCCACCGAAAATGAAAATATGTTGACGAAATTAATCATTAGGTCAGAAAAGTCAGAAAGTCCTGACAAATTCTCGAACATCAACTCTTGCTATAAATGCAGCTGTCACGCTTGACAGCCATCTAACCAGGCAGAAATTCCCAAATAAATTGATGCCCACACTGCATGATGCTCAACCTCTCCAACAGCTAATGGCTGACCTTTGAAGCATACCGCAAATTACCAGGAATATTCAACAGTGATTTTTACGATGCTGTTACTGGCAGACCACCTCCAATAAAGATTTATGTCCTACATACAATAAACTTTATAAAGTTTACTCGTAAAAAGTTGAAGTGCCCCAAGGAGTACAACTCTTTAGCAATCCCACTTTCTGCTGATGTTGTTCCACATGGGACTCTCATTGTAATGTATTCAATATGGCTGAATAATTACAAAAGAGAAATTTATTTTGTACTAGTACACCAATTTTAATTAGAGATCATAACCCACTTTTTGAAGTATTCAGGTATTGCATTTTTTGTCACCATTATTAATTATTTCATTCTAAAAACAGGACCACAAGCTTTGAAGGCAATGAAGTATAGATTCAAAGGTGGAATGTGAGGCAAGGTCCACAAATCATCAAAAAATTAATAAACTAAACTGTAAAAATTGTGGCATCCAACGTACACCACTTGTTAAGACCTAAAAGTGTATTTTAAAATTGTTTCATGATTGCAAAAATGCTGCCTAATAAATCAGAAACACATCAAGCTAAAACTACTAGTAAAGTCAGAGAGAGTAATTGCCACTACTATTAGGAAATCACCGTATTATTTTCTGGAGTTTATTCAGTTGTTAGGTACTCAGACAAAATACACCCCTTTGCTCACAAGATGGACAATGCTGACATACCATGAATTAAAGAAATGAAGAAAACAAAATACAGAGACATTATGGACATAGTTTTTATCTTTGAGTGTCAGTTTAAATTGTAATGAGCCCTTAGGCAGGAGAATTACAGAGGACAGCAATGACTAACTCTTTGGTCACTAAGCAATGGCAGGTATATGAACCAACAATACTGGTCCTAAATCGTAGTTTTTGTAGATAAAATAGAATCATAGAATCAATTTCCCTTTAGGTTCACAGAGGACCCAATAAGAAGCTTTTTCACACAGTACTGCTGTCTGTGTGGTGAAATACTTAGACCAATACTCTGCAATTTAATGGTTAACATGGCTAATATTATTTCTATAGTATGTTATCCTGTGTTCTCCTTAAATGGGAAACTTGAAGGAAGGAAATTTTCCAGCTAGGATTGTGGGGTTTTTTTCCAGCATTTATATGTTCAAATGAGCAAGCAACAAATGGAGGTCCCCTAGGATACATTCAGCACTATTCAAGGTATGTGTGAACAACATACATACATAGTTCTTTAACTATGCTTTCACTACACAAATCCTACACCTTACCATTAATTATTTGAACTGCAGATGAGCCAAACATGAAACTTCACATAATTTGGATGCAGCAAGTTCACAGAAAAGCCATTTTTCTATCTTTATCTGTTACTCCAAAGAAACTTCCATTGTTGGGACCACTGAACTGCCCTGCGAACTGGAGCGCAGGCGGTGCTGTGTTTTACAGATCAGCCACCCAGCTAGTTTAATGCACTCAAGTGCAAACAAACAAGGTGAATGCTGGACTCTTTTTTTTAAGTCTTTGAGTAATGCCTGTGGCTTGCTACAAAACCTTTTTTATTAAAAATTGAATATGTCAGCTCAGTCATCACTTTAATTTGTTTTAAAAGATTTATTAAAGTTTGATGGTTTTTCTCTTGCTTGATTTTCATGTATTTTCCTGATAAAATTAAAATCATTGGAGCTTCCACTAGAGAACAACTTCATCAATGTGTCAGTAGGAACATGATTTTAATAAAACACTTTAGGAAAGTTTCTTAACAAAACATTTTCTAAACTTTCTAGGAGGCATGAAGAATTCATTGGGATAGAGAAATGGAAAGTACAATGCTACCAACTCAGTGCAGCTAATTACTAGAGTACTGTTCTGAATTTGTTGGCTCTCTCCTCTGTTTCTTATGCATATACAGGCACTCATGCAAAATCTTTATATTAACAACTTCTCTTGGCAGTATTCGGGACAGTATTTTAATACTGACTATAACCCTGAAACACTCAGACACCTAGAATAAACTTGCAATTTATTATTCACAGTGTCGTTAAAAGACAGAAGGTGAATTTAAAACAACCTTTACCATGCCTTTCTTGGGAGACTGGGAAGCCTTTCCAGCTGCCGTGATACAAAACTGAATACAAACTGCTGGTCACAGAGTGCAGGTGGGTCTGTGCAGGTCTGTCACAGGGGCCCAGAGGACATAGTCATGGGTGCCACCAAGCTGGATGCTAAGCACATGCCAGAGTGACATTTGGCTCCCACTACCACCACTGCTTTTTGTGTGGACCCTCCATTCGAGCATCTTTATAAGCCATTGCAATGTGTCTTCCCTACAGTGCAGCTCTCATACCCCAGCACAGTGGAGAATTAGCAAAGTCAGCACAGGGAACATCAGTAACAGATGTCAATTAAGCCTGAAGGACAATAGAGAAATACTGTTTTCTGTTGATGACCCTAAGGGTTTGCATCTGGGACAGGGTTCTGTTTATTACTGAATTTTGGGAATCTCATAGACTGATAATCATCCTCCTATAGGCTGTCAGACTACATAACATGCAGCCAATATACCTTTATCATAGCCCTCAATCCTCTCCATTGTCTGTTTTCAACAGGTGACGGGCCTCCACCGACTGCAGGCTACCAGCAGTGGCCTGCTCCAGCCATCTAACAGTGAGGCAACTTCAAATGAGGGTGCTGGTGTTGCAGTTCTACTGTAAGATCTGTTTGTTCATTCCCTTGATACTCTTCGTTATCCTGAAACCCTAAAGTTATTTTTTCCATCCTTGCAGTTATCTGCCATCTCTGCAGAGCACTGAATCTTCTTCCTGAACTCTGGAGCCACATTGTACCAAAAAAGGCTGATCCGAGAAAAGCTCTTCCAAAATTAAGCCATACGATCACCTTTCACTTTTACAGCTCATTCCCAGTACAACCACAAACAGACGAGTTGGTGGTGGGGCTGCTACCACTGCTTTACCATGGTTGCTAACAACAAAAAAAGCCACAATATGGGAGGAGAAGGCTTATGCTATGGATCACAAGGCAGTGACAAACATATCAGGAGAACTTACTGAAAAGCCCAGAGCTCAGGAAATGCAGTTCCAAATCTGTATCTATCCTACCAGAGCAATACATATGGCAGGAGTGGCAGAAGAACAACATAGACATAAATTCAAAGCACAGTACTTAAAAGGGAGAAGTTTCTGCAAAGCAAGAGCAGTAATTCATAGCATACACATTGGCTTTGTGGCCACAATTGCACTGTGTCAGGTAAAGCATATTCCAGCTCAAAACAAACTCACCTCCCCTGCCTTCCTGGAAGTCAGGCCCCACCCACAATATATTTTTCACTGGGCCTCATATATTTTTAGGTTTTATATTTATAGGTACAAAAATGTTTTGAAATATAATTTTTAAAAATCTAAATGGAAAATAGCTAAATATATACATAAATGAAAGAAGGGACTCTTCATTAGGGACTCTAGTGGTAGGACAAGGGGTAATGGGTTTAAACTTAAACAGGGGAACTTCAGGTTAGATATAAGGAAGAAGTTCTTCACAGTGAGGGTGGTGAGGCACTGGAATAGGTTGCCCAAGGAAGTTGTGAATGCTCCAACCCTGGAGGTGTTCAAGACCAGGCTGGACAGAGCCTTGGGCGACATGGTTTAGTGTGTGGTGTCCCTGCCCATGGCAGGGGGGTTGGAACTAGATGATCTTATGGTCCTTTCCAACCCTAACTATTCTATGATTCTATATTGTAATAATAACAAAAATCAAAGCTTAAAATCTTATTTCATGAAGCTCGAAATAAAATATACCCTATTTATATACGTTACGAAGTGTTACACTTTGGTATCCAACTCTAACACAATATAACTTCATGCACTCTCTAGGTATGAAGGGAAATAGAACATGTACCTGTATAGAAATCCACTTTGGTTTAGAAAATTGTCTGCCTCCCACAAATAGCGCTATGCCAGCAGAAACATAAAAAATAAAATATCCTATTAGCCAGTTAAAAATTTTTTTAAATGCACATATGGGATAAGCTGTATGATTGACATATGAAGACACTAAGTGAGCTGCATCCAGAATGGAAATGAAACACTATTACCAAAATACAAATGCTGCCAGGTCTTCATTCCGCAGCTTCCCCATGAAGATCCAGCTTAAATTAATGTACAGTGAGACAGCAAAAGAAACTGAATGCAAACAAACAAAAAGCGATGTATACAGGAAAGTCTGACCTACCCAGATTCCCTTACGAGTTTCAACATTAATTGTAGCAACTCAGGAAAATGATGGGCATCATTTTCAGTAGCTAAAAGCAGACCTCTCTGTGACATGAAGTGTCAGCTGGAACAGCAAACAAAACATCAGGACACATAAGTAGGATGAGGAATAATATAGAAAAGATTATGTCATTATTTAAAGTCCCAATTTACTCTTATCATTTGAAACATGGTGCTCAGTGCCTATCATCATTTTGGATAGCATCCTACTGGACAAAATGGCTTTCAGAAAGTGGCAGTAAGAATCATTATTGACATGCAAAAATTTTCTAGGAAAGTAAAACTGTTTACCTTAGAGAGGAGGCAAATGCAAGAAGGTATCATAAAAATATACAGATTTACTAACAACATAGCTATAATGGAATCCTGTTCTCTAGTCTCGTGATGTGAGAATTCAGGGGCAGCAGGTGAAACTAAAAGGTCACAAACCAGGAAAATTACTTCTTTTGATACAAGATTAGACAGCTTAATCAGACAGTTGAAATACTTTCCACAATGATATCACTAAGGCTGTGAATTTAGTCAGATACTAAGAACTGTGTATTTATTTATTTTTTTACAGCTAACAGGGGTAGCCAACATTACAATATTAACTTAGAAAAAGGAATTCAGATATTAGAATTAACAAATTTACCCAGTTAGGACCAGATATTTTCTGGTATGCAAGTTATTTTGTTTCACTTGAAAGGAATTTAGTTGTTTTCCTCATGTCAACTTAGACGACACATTCTGAAACCAAACACTGGATGGGCCCAAGCACAAATCAATGCTTTCTGACAACACCTACATTTAAAGAGGTCTTCACATCTGTTTATGATTTGGAAGCTTTTGGTTATATTTCAGATTCAATGTTTAGTGCTGTTACTTTCTGAAGAAGTCTGTCTACATCAGAAATATATATCTACTCATCTCTGTCTACCCCAAAGTGAGATGAGTAATTCTCATGGGGACAATTAATGCCAGTGGCAGCAGTAGCTGTAGGTGAGTCCAAAATATCCATAGACCAATACTGGCAACCTAACTCTCAAAATTTAAACTCTCAAATTTAAACTAGGGGTCCTGGTGAGGAAGTGAGAACAGGGTCAAAAGGTCTAAGGATCAGAAAAACAGACAAGCAGCATAAG
>NW_009940657.1:35913-36174 GCF_000696875.1 Nestor notabilis
AGGAGAGATGAGATGGACAGGGTAATAGGAGCAGTCACTGTCACCACAGAATTTTAAGAGAACTGAAAGGTGCTAATTTCTATGGCTATAATTCTGTCAATTTTAACAGTCTGCAAGTACTTCATATTTTAATACATTCCTAACTACAAATAAAGCAAGAAACTATATGAATCCATATGAATAACATATAATATCTGATGTAAATGCTCATCATTTGAAAATTATGGGAAAAAATATGAACACACCTCCTGTCCCCCCTCC
>NW_009940657.1:36185-55686 GCF_000696875.1 Nestor notabilis
CAATATTTTCTCTGTTTTTGGTTGCATCAGTGTGAAGGATTGATTCATTCTGGAAATAAGGACTGAGCTTTCTCTCACTGGTTATTGATGTGGTAGCTGCAATGTTTCAAGTGAACAACCTCAACTTCAAATTTACATTAAAATACGTCCTTTTTTTTTTTTTTAAACCATCTCATGATACTGCATATTTTTCACTCAATTTCTGACTGAATATGCAAATCGGCAAGTTGTCTTATTTTGAGCTTGCTTGGTGGACGAAAGGACATGTATTCTACCAGCACAGTCGAATTCAAATGTGCAGTCTGGAGTTTTGCCAGATGACAATGAACTTCATGTTGTGTTTTACAGAGCTCTCAAGTAGATTACCAAGCAATCTACAAAAGGTAAAGTGATGTAGTTGCAACTGACCTAAATAGTGAAGACAATACTGCCGGTGTTGATAAATTCTTCAGACAACAGTATAATATGTAAAGGCTCGCGTTTCAGTAATGATGTGCATTTCCAATCCAGCGTACAATGTGATACACAATAAATAATTCGTGGCTGCTTTTCCTATTTGTGCCCTGCACAGAGTAATTGCTGGAATAGCAGTTTTAAAGTGTGAACAGATTTTATTTTAATTTAGCCTACTGTACAAGACTGCTATATCCTGCTAAAACTGTAGTTTCTCTATTCCCTTTATTTTCAGTTGTAAAGAGTAAGACAACAGCAGCTCTGTATATGACAAACACGCAAATCAAAGTTTCTGGACTCACATCTAAAGACAGTCAAAATCTGATAAGCAATGTTCAGCTAAGATTTGGGAGACAGAGAAATTCCTACATTTCGGAGGTGAAATAACTCATAGAAAGCTTGTCCTTATTTTACACATTCAGAATTTTTCTAGGCCCTTATCCTGTCCACTAGATCAGCACTATACAATGGTAATATTTCAGAAGTCTACCTAAAATGGTATTAAAAAAAAAATGTAGAAAGAAGACAGGTTTCCTATTAAGGAATACTTCTTCTATGAAGCACTATTTTTCTAGACACAGAAGTACATATTCATCCCAGCTTGTAAAACACATTTCCATATGTGAGATCTCTATTGCTGCAACAGTTTATTCCTAATGCTCTCAACCTTCCTAATTCTCTCATTCAACAACATATTCCCAATGATTTTGAGAAAGAATAAACCCCTATGAAGCTATCTCACACACCACTTTTCAAAAGGGGGGATTTAATATTAATCTTTATTAATAAGATCTTTCTATTATTCTAAATTAAGACTTATTCCAGCTAATCTAAAAGAGGGTTAAATCAGAGCAGCTTGAGTTGACTGGGGAGTTGTTGCAGTCTCACCTTAGCAGATCACTAACCCACCTTTTGCCTTTCTCCAGGGGAATGTTTCCTTTAACACACTGATTAATGCCACCTAGGCAGCATCCTCTTCCCTTGATAATGCTGGTACAGGGACAGTAACACCACTAAAAAATATTTCGTAATAGTACAGCCTTGCTAATCTAGCTGCCAAGAAAGCTACTTTGAGGGCACATCAACCATTTAGAAGTTATTAATAGAATGAGCAACTTCCATAATAACTAATCAGTATCCGTTGCAGAGCTCTGTTCCTATTTTAAGCTGCCAAATGCTGATTTCCATTTTGTGCAATTACATACCTACTTATGTGTTACATAAAATTAAATCAATAGCTTTATGATTTAAACACTATGTTGCCAGTGCACCATGAATACAAGAGCTGGGATTTATAACACGGGTTGAAGCTGGGAACTCAGAGAAATGGTGCAAAATAGCTTTGGAGTTATACCTCACCACTAATATACTCCATAAGCAGACAGATATATTTGTTTTGATATTTTTAACAAGTCATCTATCTTTCTCAGCGGCTTTTACATAGTATTTCTTCCCCAGATGCATGTCTCTTTTCTACCACTCTTTCTCATGCATGTCAATACATACCTATCATTCTTATTACTTTTGGTATGCTGCTTTTATATAAACTTCATTTGATTATATCACTCTAATAAACAACATTATTATTTACATAGTTCCTTATTTAATTCTGAAAAATTAAGCTGTATCTCATAAGTATGATAATTTTTAGAAATCAATATTCTCCTTGCTTACAGATAAGAACCTCAGAATTTGCTCGGTTCTCTCAATAAATACTGTGTTACCAAATACTTCTAATGAACTTCACTCCCAACTTTCCTGAAACACATTACCAATGCTGTCATCTAAATATATGTAAAATATTAATCCAACTATCCAAATACATACATCTCAGCCTCCTCAGAAATGAGTTGGACACTTCTGCAGGCATCTGTAAAACTCATCAGTAGAGCTCACAAAATGTACACGAGTGTTAGACTAGACTTGAAAAGGTGTGTGACTTATTTGACTTTTACTGGGAAGTTGAGTTCAAAAAAGCCCTGGGTGACAAATAATAGCTCCTGGGTCAGCTTTCTACTTGATGTAATCCAGATTGGTGTGAAATCCCACCCCACTCAGCTCTAAAAAAGTTGTGTCTCCAAGAACACAATCTTAATTTGAGTTCTTTCTGTACAAATTATTATGGATGTGCATCAAAATCCTACAGTCACACTACCTTTTGTGCACCCTTCGACATGTGAAGTTAAGCACAGATTTCCAGGAAACATAATTTAAATGGTATAAACCTTCAACGAGATAGGCAAATCTGAAGATGAAAGAGCAAATGCGATTTCCATTCCTTTTTAAGTATTACCAAAACCCAAAGCAAAAATCCTGCAAGAACTCCTACAATAGAAAATACCTTGAATCTGGAAGTTATAACCAGTCTGAGAAAACTGAACCAGAGGAAGAAGTGGTGTACCAGAAAGAGGCACTAAATTCAGAGAATGAAAAATGGAAAGCCATTGTAATCTTCAGTCCTGAGCAAGTACTGTATTTTCAAGTTTATAGTATAAAGTATAAATTCCACACAATAAAAAAAAAAGAAAAGTTAACAGTCAAACTAAAATAGAACTGAACAGGAAAAAGGACTCTAAACATTGCATTTGGAATCATCACTAGTGATGGTTCAGTCCCTGATCCAGTTTCCATTTCTTGGCATCACATTTTTGCCCCTGACCAGCAAAAGGAACAAGAGCAAGACCCACTAAAAATAAACAGCTGATAATTTTATTGTAGATTAAATAAACTGGACACTGACACATAAGGAGGAAGTAGCAATCAAAAAAAATACCCCAACACCCTACTGGTAAGCAGACATGATGAACTGCAGAGCTGAGCTGCAGAAGAGCTACTGCGGCATGGAGGTGGAAACAGAAGGGAGGTTTCACCATCCCTGTTCTCAGGGCTGAATAACCATTTCTATCCCAGCTGTTACTTTGCATACACTCTGGGTATGAGAATTAAAGGAGCATGGCAGTGTTCCAAATAAACTTTCTGGGAAAATTAAGGGCTCTTTCATCAATATTTGATTTATTTCTCATATTTTAGCTTGGACTCAGTTCTGCTAATTTTGCTATATATACTTGCAGGACTTGATTAAAGCACTGTGTGCCACATGTACAGATGCCAAAAAAGAAGAAAATCCTTTTCAATCCTCAAATGACAAAAACTAGTGGTGCAAGACAGCACTAAACACTACTAGGGTTTTTTTTGGCTCTAGTTCCTCAAAAGGGATCCAAAATGCAAACATGCATTTGGAACAAAATTCTGAAACTCAGGCACCATCCTCAAACACAAAGAGACACAAAGATGACTTTAACTACCACCAAAGATTTTGTTTTGTTTTGTTCTTTGGGTTTTGGGGTTTTTTTGCTATTATTGCCCCAACGAATTAAAGCTATTCTATCAACAAAATGTCAGCTGTAAACACTAAATCTATTGCATGAGTGATGGCTCATTCATCGAAGAGATTGTTCAAGAACAGCACAAAACGACCCTTGTGATGCTGGCAAAGTCAGTGTCAGCTTGAATTACAAGTTATATAAATCTAGGTTACACAGGTTATATACCCTAAAAGCTGATCCAACTTGTGCAGTAAATTATTTGGCAAGGTATCTGTTTGCAAATCAGACTGGTTGATTTCACACCTTTTTTGCCCACTCTGCCATTTTCTCCCATGGTTCAACCTTCTCTCTTGGTTTGTGTTTCCTGGAAGCAACAGACCAGAGGAACTTCATCCTACTTTTCCTCCCAAATCAACATCTTATGAAAGTTCTCCATGTGTTTTCCTTGGCTGGAGAAAGCAGGATAAGAGCTCTAGAGAGGCTAAAAAAAATTATCTAGAATAATGATGGGTGGGTTAAATGGATTAAGTAGTCAATCTTACACTACATGCAATCATTTCTTCTAAAATGCAATCAATTTTCTGGAATAAAAACCCACACGTATTAAACTACGACTTAAATATGTTCTGATATGTATTTAACTACAAAAGGGCAGGAGTTTTCACACAGCATTTCAACATTAACTTGGCCTAAATACCCAGAATATTGGCATTTTATTCACCAATTAACACAATTTACACTACAGAGCTTATTTTCTTTCAAAAAATCAATTCCTCTGCTCTGTATATGTTCCTGAAGGGAGAAAAAAAAAATTCTAAACTTTTATAGAGCAAAATCATTTTGTTGCTGAATGGGCTTAGCTGCCCTGCTGTGAGGTCAAACCTTAAGAGAAAGATAATATACTGATTTCTTTACAGTTTCTTTCTTTAAGCACTATTCTTTACAGACCCTTATTTTACCATGAAAAGAGCATCTAATTCAGCTACAAAGAAACACTACCTCTAAGTAAGCGAGTTTTAAGAAAAAATTATATGTACAATTTATAAAATTTATAACATGCAAAATAGGAAAATCTGTAAAGTTAACACATTCTAAAATACATACACAGAAAGAAAAAGTGCGACCTCTTGGAAACTTCACCTCAAACTTATGGGCCTGTAAACCTCAATCACCACACTGCTCAGGCTTCTCTCCAAACTGAACCATCACAGCCCCTCCTGTTTCCCCTCCTAAGCCTGCTGCTCCACTTCTTGATCATTTTACTTACCTTCCTCAGTAACTTCTCTAACTTCACTTCCTTCCCAAGATGCAGGAATCAAAACAACACAGACTACTTAAGCTATTGGTACAGCATTCTCTGCCCTGTTTTCGCTGGTTTTTTTTCTGTTTTAGCTTTATATAAATGTCAGGTTTTATGTAATATGCCTAGGACATACTATAATTTTGTAGCAGATTCCTGTTTTCTATATGAGTTTGGTTCTCAGACTCCTCCAAAATGAATCTACAGATAGGCTGCAAAATAACGTGCCATTTAGCCTGAAAAGACAGTGACAGCAGCTATAGATTTACCTGTTCAGTTATAATCTTCTCATGCAGAAGTATCAACACAGAGAAGATACTGCATAAGCAGAGAAATGACTAGAGGTGTCCAAGCAGTGCCCATGTCCATCTCATGATGGACAGAGGTGTCAGTCCTTGATTAGCAGTTACAAAGCCTGCAAGATAAGGTTGTTTCCTTTTTTAGCAGTCTCTCCAGAGCTTTTGAGTTTCTGTGAAGGACTCATCAGAGTCTAAAGACAATCAGCCAACACTTGCTCCAGAGGCAGCCAGGCACAGTAGAGAGCCAGTGGTATGACTTGGACATAATCAAGATTACCTGTGGCAACCACTGCTTTTCAACAAGGAATGGGCAGGGATAGCTGAAGTAGGTCAGTTAACTACTATTTACTTAGCAGAACAGACATATTCCCCTTTCAGTGTGTTTCTCCTCTTTGTAATAGATCCTTTCTACTCCTCCTTCACCCTAGGAGGTGAAGGTGCAGGATGCACACCAGAGCCCAGTCCATGCTCAAAGCAACCCTACTGATACGGCTTTCCAGAATTACTCTTTCAGTGGAAACCAGCCTTTTACTCAGAATTTTAGTATTTTAGAATTTAATCAGAATTATTTTAAAGTATACAGAAATAAAAATATTCAGTTACATCCCTTCTATCAACCTTCCAATCCTGCTTGTATTTTTACAAAACAACAAACTCCAGCCTCATTCTACTATCATAAAGGAGAAGACAGTAGTATTTTTAATATAATTCTGAATGACAAACAATGAAAGTGAATTATGCAGCCAGTAAAGAACATCAGTTTGTCAATACAGGTCAGCAAATTCACCACGTCTCACCTGAAGTTTCAATTTTTACCTATTTTTGGAATAGGTTTAAGCATAAACACTAACCAAAATTCATGACTTGAAATAGATGCTTACCAGATATTTACAAGACCCTGTCATAATTTTGTTTCTTAATCCTCAGGCTACTGAGAAGAGCTTTACTTTTATTCCATGTTGATATGCTTTATCGTTTGGGGTAAATATTAAGTGTATTAAGGGCTAATGTGCATTGGGGTAAATATTAAGTGCATCCAGGTGTCAGGGACAATGTTCATGGGCATTAAAGCAGCACAGAGTACACTCCCAGTGCCTTGTCATGTTTCTTACATGTTTTGCCCAACTTTTTCTTCTGACACTGCCCAGTCTGAGCATCTGGTGCTCAAGATGCTAAGGCCACTGGTCATCCCCCATCTCCCTGAACACCAGAAAGGTTTGTAGCATCTATTACAGGTTTTCTTCAGTGGGAGGGGAAGAGTAGTTGAGACTGTCTGTGACAGAGTATCTTCTGCAAATAACAGAAGAACATTTTTTCCAAGGTTCACATGACTTGGACAGATTTAAACCAACCAAAAATCCTGTGTATTGGCTATTTATCTTTTTCCTTTTGGCCTCAAAGCAGGCATCCAACAGTTGACATTTCTTACTCTCTCAGGGACCAAGCTACTCCTGGGTTGCTCTTACCTGCCTCCAAACTTTCTGCACCCCTCTCCCATGTGGGCCAATATCCTTTGCTCAACTTAATTTTGGCAAAAGCCTTGGCACAAAAAAAACTCATGACCTTTTTATCAATACAGGCCATACCACTCACCAAAAACATTTTCCATGTACTCAGGTCATTGGTTTTGCCTTTCCCATATTTCTGTCTGATACAACAGTCTTTATGAGCCAACTTTACAGCAAACAATCCATCAAAAGCAACACACAGGGCGTGCATATTTTTTTGTCTAAAATAATATACATTCTCATGTTCTGCACTCCTATCTGCATTGCAGGTGGCAAAGTTAGAAAGAAAGCTGCTGAAATATTAATCATCTTGGGTACAGATGGAAAGCTTTGGATTGTGGGCAAAGAAGGGGGAATAGGAGGGAGAGGAAGTAAATCAGGCACATGCTTTTACCTCAATATATCAGAGCAGGTATGGAGTGAGAAATAATCTGCACATTCCTGCAGAAGTTAATAAGGCTCCTTTCTTGGATGCTGTAATGACAGCCTCTTCACAAAGCAGTTCCCATTCAGTAAATAAAACAAGATGCAAAAATTCTAGCTACACAGCATGTAGCTAGTTTTTAAAAATGGTTCCAAATTAATTAACACATCACATTTTGGTTTAGTGCATGGTTGCATTTGGTTCAATAAAAAAAATACTATTTTCCACCCTGTGATCATTTTGTAATCTTTAATAAGCAACCACAACTTAAAAGCACCTAGATCAACAAGTTTACAACGATTGGCTGTATCTGCATCACACAGACAGCACACCATCACTAAGGCAGAATAAAGGTGATTGCCCATCACTCCATGGCACATTTGTAAGAAGGAAATAGAGCATGCAACTAATCCTCCAGAGTGCTGGTATTTTATTTGAGGAGATTTACTCCATGCTCTGTTTCGCCCATCCAAAGAGGCAGTTACTTTAATTCAAGAGATTTGTGTCCAACAGTTTTTCTTGCTATTAAGATTTAATGTATTTAATTTGGAAAAAGATTTTTCTATTTTCTGTTTGTCTTATGTGAAATCAGGACGGCTGAAATGCAAGTTTATTCTATAAGGTGGAACCTGCCAGTAAGTTCTGCGGGTTAAACAAAACGGTGCAGTTAGTACCCTCAGACTCTTCTGAAGGCGGAGTCAGAGGATTCACAACAGCCCAGAACAGATCTGTCTTCTTGTTGTTAACAAACTGTATATTATTGTATAAAAGAAACAAAATGAGAGCTCAGCATTGTGAGTCAACTGCATGTAATATTAACATCATGTCCATTATGGGCCTGAGGCAAGACCCATTAAAATCAGTGGAAGACATTCCATCTGCTTCAATAGGCTTTATATTAGAGTCTACTTCAGCAATTTACAGGGTGAAATCTGAGCCCCACTGAAGAATAATGTTAAAGCTCTCACTGACTTCAAGGAAAATAGGATTATTCTTACCACAGTTAATGGGCAAACAAAATACTCTAGTTGCCTGCTACCTGTTTACTGAAGAGCAGGTCAGGTGAATGATACTTCTGATCCATTATTTACCTTGTGTGACGTTTTATATTAAGGCACACAGATCAATAGGGAAACAAGAAAACTAGGTGAGTTTCTGAGTACAATGTAAAAGCATCAGTTTTATTCTTAAAATAATAGATCACATTCCCTAACCTTCCTCCTCTGTGTTTTTGAAGATATAAAACCAGTATTACCTTTAATGCTTTACATTAGCTTAGATTTGGGGTGAGTTTTTTCCTTGCTCTTACTTTAGCAATTCCATCAAATGGTGGACCATACCCTGGAGATCACAGCTAATTATGTACAACTACTGCTACACAGGCTTTATTTGCTCTTCAGCTTAATTCACTGAACAAGACCAGAGTTCTTTCTTTCTCAGGATTTTCTGGGGACATGTTGCAAGCAGCCAGATCCAGGCAACTTCAACCTGAGAATTAAATCCCAGTCACTGTCAGAGATTAAATATGTTAGTATGCTAGTATTGCATATGAGTATCTATAACTGATTTAAATGATGCCTTGCACAGACTAAAAACATATTTCAATCTCTGTTTATAGCGTGTAATCAGATGTCTAGCACAATCCTTCCTATACAGACTTTCACATCATTTCTGGTGCCTCTGTGGCTATTTGTGGAATATAAACAGCATCCAAAATACTTTCCTTCAGTAAGGCTACTGTCGAAGGACGTTTATTTTCTATTCAGTACACAGCATGTAAGTATCTATGCAAAGCTCTCTTCTTTAGAGACCATTTCCCACTCTTATCGCGTACTCTGAAGTGTAGCATGTATCATCTGACACTTGAGAAAACAAACAGAGTCAGTTAGGCCAAAGCAAAAACTTCCTAACATGAGAGTCCTTTTAGCCAACAGCACTCAGCTCTCTCAAGATATGTACTACTTTATTTAGTTTATCCGGTCTAATGACATAAATACATCTAGAAAATTCAAGGCCTAAGCCCTGAGACCAGCCCCAGACTTGCCCATCTGATCTTCTGTCTTCCTTCATCAGGACTGGTATAAAAGAATTTTATCTGCTGAGCAATTGCTCTCTGTTCTTTCAACCCCATATAACTCAGATATCAGACAGATAACAGGTTTACACAGTAAGTCTACCAGTGAATTCTGTTAATCACATATATGCAAAAAGGCCTTAAACTGTTCTTAATCAATGGCTTTCCTTTCATCTCAGCATTGATGCTTGCTTCTGGATCCTCCCTTTGTCAAAGGGCCCTGGCTTGGCTCAGGTGGGCAACAGGACTAGGAGCCAGTAGGATAGGACAGGAATGGGCTAACACATGGTTCATAGTGGCTGAACCATGAGCTCTAGTGATGAGCTATCCCACTGTCCAGCTTCTAAGGAATCAGGCCACTTATAAGCTCTGATTTATTATGGAGAGTCTTGGCATTAATATTTTCTATTTAAATCAGTGAAGTAGAATTTTCCAGCTTTTTTGTTTGGTGTTGGTTAATGTTAATAGTGATAGGCAGCTTCCTGAGGAGGACTGACAGCTGCAAATCTTAATTTCAGAATCCTGTATTTTATGAAAGAATATAAAATTGTGAAGAAGTACCTGCTATACATGAATATACATCACTTTACATCAGCCTGCACTAATATTTCTTGATACATTCCTATTCAGATGATACTTTTTTCTATTCAAAAGATAGCTTCAATAGTCACAGAATAGCCTAGAAAGATCCCAATACATTCAGAAGAGAAAGATCACAAACCTTCTGTTTATGCCTCACTCTTGCTTTGAGCAGCAGAAGCTCCTCTGCTTTCCTGTCGCAGGAATTTGCCAGGTTTATGACTACAGCTTCTCAAAGTCAAATAGCAGACAATGGAGCAACCTTCATAAAAGGACAGCAACATGACATTTCAAATAATGAGAGCAGCCTGACCAACACGGACTTTCTGCCTCAGCTTTTACTACTCAGTTGCTAGAAAGGAAGATGGGAACATCCTTGGAGTCACTTCTACCACTAAGCGCATGTGCATGACTTGGGCTTTCTCAAATACTAAACTAAAATACTATTATGCTAAACTAAAAAGCGGTAGCTCCTACTGAAGACTCATGCTAAGCTCATCAAAGATATTTTTTGACCTCACCCTGGATACAAACGTAAATTCTGCACTTCACCATATTTTAAATGGCAAACTACATTATTAAAAATTTAAAAAAGCAAAGCCTAACTTCCTTTATAATCTGAGATTCTGTTTTCATATAGTAGGAGCAGATGTGCAAATGTTTGTTTACTCAGTTCTTGATAGTAGGCATTTGCCAGCAGATGCATGAAATTAATTTCTGCCCTAGTATTAAAAATCATTTCCTTGATTTAAATGCGTCTCTGATAAAGAAACAGTATCATAAAGTGGTTTAGCTGATGGAGCAGCACAAATAGAAACAATACTTGCTATTTTAGGATTGCTATTTCTATTTGCTTAGATTGCACAGTGTGTCTTTCAGGAAAACAAATAATTATTTGTAAAGTCTTCCGTCCAAACATTTTCCTTTTGAATGTGTTTCCAAAAGAAACATAGGAGAACATTCATTTTCAACTGGAAAAATAGTTTTAGCATCAGGTTGAGATTTCTGTAGGTTTCACACAGTCAAAAGAAACAGCAGGATTTCATACTTCTCCCCCCCCTCCACATTTATCGATTTATAAGGAGTACTGTACGATTGAAGAAAACATTATGATATTACTAGTGTATTTTTTGGAGGGAGTCTCAAGTGTGTGTTCACAAGAAGCATTTGTGGCAGATAGAGAGCAAGTAAGGAAGGGGACTTGTTATAGAAGCAACATTCGTCTTAGACTCTTTGTTGGTTTGTGGAGTTTTCACATTTACAGCAGACTTTCAGAGAATTTCTGATGTATCCAGGCATGCAGACACATGTGGAAGAGAAGACACCACAATTCGGACCCTGCCTATACTTCAGGGATTCCCAGTGCTTGAGCCTACAGCTTCAGTGTTTCTTAGTAGAGGTCTAACTGCTAGCATGGTTTTACCTGCTACAAATACATTGTTTTAAGCAGAACTGCCTCAACAAGAGAAACTGGAGGAAAAATAAGTGGATTTGCATTTTCCTACCTAATGCACTCATCCAGTCTATAGATTGTTCCTGGACACAGGCAGGTAGAGCTTGAGCCTTCATGCAGACACCAGCCCAGTAAAATCCCACAGCAGCTATTCAGATAGCAGGAAGGGAACACCACCCGTAAAAGTTATTTAATGGTTTAAGCACGGACTAGGATAGATATCGAAAAAATCTCAGGAATTTCTGGAACAAGAGAAACTAAATTTGGTTCATTTCATTATTAAAAGCGCATAATGATTTTGCTACTATAAATAAATAATTAAATTGTCTGCTTTATGCAACAACCCTTTAAGCCTCAGCAAGGCATTATTTTATAAGAGGCTTCAAGAAGTAAGAATTGCATAACTGGAGCAAACAGCATAATGGGCAAAATGATAGTCTAAACTACACTGTTTAATTTGTTACTTTGTATTTACTTTTGCAAGGCCTATGCACGTATATTTGGGCATATGCATCCTATTCCTGTTATAGCTGCATTTCTCTGTCAAGTAAAATTTACAGTTAATTTATTTGCTTAATTTCAGACAACAAAGTAACATTAAACCATCAGTCAAAAGAACGTTCCATCAGTCACCATCTGTGAAAGCATTATCTATAAATCTGAGTATTATAACTAATCTGCCACAAAAGTTAATGAAGTTGTATAATGCTGTGTCTCTTAGGAACTGTATCTACTGAATCATCACAAAATGCAACTGGTTTAATACAGACTGATGCTCCCGAGTGTCTCAGTGCTTCACCATGCCCTGTACTGCCTGGAGTGGCAGAAATCTTATTTAAAAAAAATAAAAGAGAGAGAGAAAGAAACAAGTATAATTTGATTTTATCATAATGCTTTGTTAGATTCCAGCTTAATACTAGCACTGCAGGGTTATATAAATACAATAATAAAAGCATAGACACACAAAGCTCCTTTTATGAAAAGATCCCATGGTGCTTTACAAACATTAATTAAGCTTCAAACCACACCACTCTACACTTGAAGACTATTTATCTATGTACTGCTTCTCCCTGCTCAGCCACTAATGGGGCTGTCCCTGGGTCACTGAGGATACTGTCCCCATGGTGGCACAGCAGATAAGTAAATATTCATCTAAAACTGTCTGCACAGTTTCATGCTGACAATATCACTCTTCAAGGCAAATGACCTGGGAGGGCAGCAGTTCTGCAACCCAGGCTACTACTGTGCACATACCACAATATGTCTTAGCAGCAGTTATTTGGGTTCCCCCCTGACCCCAACCCTATGAACACATTTTAAAAATGCCCTCGATTAGCAATCAGATTTACAGCTCCTGTGAGTCACAGGGAAGGGGATGAAATGATGACCAACACCATTACTGCCACCCTGCTCGGGTCTACCCTGCAATCTCAGATTGTCTCTTACGGTGCTTTGAAGAAAAATATGAACTTGTTAGCGTGGCCCTTGCCAAAGTGGATCCCCTGCAGCTCCCAGGGTCTCAGAGGGCTGGCCACACTCAGCACTTCCCTGACAAACCGTCCTGATGGAAACAGCAATACGAACATGTAAACATGTTGTGGGGGAGTGGGTTGGGATATTTAATGGAGAATATCAACTTAACTGACCTCTGGGATGTCAGTGAAGCATCTGATTAAAAGGCTATGGAGGCACCCTGCTGCCCTGCCTCAGGCCCACAACATATTTTGGGGGTTTTTTTGTATGTCCTGGCCACCGTATCCCTAGTTCCCTGCAGAAGCTGGTTGCATCAGAAGCCAGCTCTGATCCTTGTAATAAGCCTTGTAATGGCTACAGGAAAAGCTGACACAAGGTCTGTTGTAAACACACCAGAAATTACTTCACTCCTAAATCTTACCTCAGGTGAATCTCTCTGGTGCTTAGCAATTACTTATATTTAAATTCCATGTTAAAATACAGTGTTAATTAAGTAATTAAGGATGGCAAGGCTTATTTTATGGCATCATTTACTCATAGTTAGATTGTGCTGTAAGGTTAACTGCATGAGGCATGTTTTATGGCTTTATGAAATGCTGTCTTCTTATTGCTCTTGTAACAGATTACAATGAATTCTTCTTTATGTATTTTAAATTATTTTTTTGATAACAAAGTGGTCTTGTTATTTGCCACATTACCATAAGATGCTGTCAGCTACAGTTTAGCTACAGCTAGAAGACGTATTTGCACAGTATATTAAATGAAAGCACACCAGATAAAAACACAACAATCTAGAAAAAACAGCAGCACCATTCTTTACAAATTTAGATGTATGAAGGATCTGGCATGCATAAAATAGTGCAATACAACCTACAGCTTGGGAAAGGAGCAGAAGTATTGGTAGCAGATACACGCATTGTTTATGAGGCCAGTAGGGTACAGAGACACTGGGTAAGATATATGGATCAAAGTTACAGACTTTAGCCAGAAAACACCAATTTCAGGAATGGTGTGATCAAATCAGTAGTGATATTTCTTATTATGAGCTGTTCTCTACTGAAGAACCAAACAAAAACTCTTCAACAGAATGAAATGAGTTTAGTGCAAAAGCACATGAAGACTTGGTTCGTAGTCAATCCCCAATCCAATATAAACTGTGCAATGAACTTTCCTCAAAATTTGTGATAAGACCAAAGTATTCTTCCAAAAATAAAGTAATATTCCTCCTAATAAAAAGATGAGTTACTTTATTGATATGCCTGTACATGGCTTTGATTTACATTAAATATAATTTATCAGAATGTATTTGGAGTAGTGTGCATGCCTACAAACATTGCTAATATTTTTAAATTCTCCTGTGACGCATTTTAAGCAAAGCAGAACAAATACCACTATTATCCACCACACACCCTACCATAACACCTGAACTCACTTTCCTCTTCTAAAATCACATAAAGAAAGCTCAGACTGTGGGAATGACAATGGGTTAGTTCTGAAAATAAGTGTCTGGTGCAGTGGTATGCAGAGGGCAGGACACATGCAGCTTTCCCACAGGAAATGAAGGCTCCCACAGGACATGGGCATGGACTTGAAGTGAAGGATGAGAAGAACAAAGGAGTCACACAAAGAGATACCTGCATAAGTAAGTTCAAGGTTATCATAGGATTGTTTAATTTTCGCTTTGTAACTCCTATACTTAACTGGAACGTGTACTGGGTGCTTATGCCCCAATGGTCCATATGACCAACAGGGAATCATATTAATGTACTAAAAGTCTTGCAAATTGTGTTAGCTCAAAATAGTGCCTGTCTCTAACTCCAGGGAGGATTATCTCAGTCTGTGACTGTGGCTTCCAGGTGCTATCTCAGCAGAAGAAACATTAATAAAAATATCACTCATAATGACTTACACCTCCAAGCCTGGTGTGCCATGGGCAGAGCAATCACAAGAGACTAGCAAATGGATATTAACAGAGAGATACAAGGCAGAGGAATAAATGGCTGCAAAAGGCTGTAGCAATCAAGAATCTGTAAGAGACAATCAGATTTGTGGCAAGTGTTAATTAGTAACAAGCTATAGATGAGGATTCCCATCAATCTCAGGAGGCCCACGGAGCTCTTCCCTTCGTTTACTGTTCCTGCTTTCCTGACTCAGATACTGCAGGATAGAATCAGCTCATGTGTGCAGAGGCAGATGCACTGGTAAGACACCCAGAATTAGGTGATGTGGGTATTCAGCCTTCATTTAGACAGAGCTCTTAGTAGACATAACTATTCGTAATAGCTTACTAAGATTACATGTATACCTATTGCATTCCAGCTCCCTTCTCATTATTATGAAATACTGCTACAGGAATGGGCTTAGAAAAAGCTTTACTCTGTTTCAGAAAGTGACACTGTGCCACATTTAAATAATAATCAGTAACTGATATTTAAAGTTAATTGAGCATTCCTCCAGAATTGCTGGCATATTATACCATATCAGATATAAGGTCACTATAAATTTGTTTAGTAAATACCTGCTCATTGGAACTCACTAAAGGAAAAACACAAAAGAATTGATAAACACTGAAAAAAAAAGAAAACCAAAACCCAATCAAAAAACAAACAAAAAAACCAAAACCCAAAAAACCCAAAACCCAACACTACAAATTTAAGATATTTACACATGAAAAGGCAGTTTTGACTTAAGTAGACTTTTGGATCTATAAGCAAAATTTTCAGCATATTCATGTCATCAGTTGTAATAGACTAAAATCCACAAAAAATCTTGAAGACTGTTCAGGAGAATGCTCAAACAAGTTTTCTTCTGAAGCTGGGGTATCAGTGGTCTTGTAACCAGGCTTAAAGCATAATATGCATCTATTTAAATCTCACCATAGCAGAATCATAGAATCATAGACATCTTACTTCGTAATGATACACCAGTAATTTCTGGAGGCAAACAAAATGTCAAAACAGATTTTACATCAAGTTTTTTACCAATTACAGATCCATTTGCTTCTGCTGCATTTGCCTTCTGTCTGCAAAATATTCACCTGAACCATGGGAAAATCCCCTACTGAAAACCTTAGATCTCTTTCAAGTTCTCTAATAGATATCCTGCATTTCCCTTTAAATTGTTAAGTTTGCAGTAAATGCAATTTCTTAGCTGACACCTCTGTGGTTTCAGAGTGACTGTACAAGGTTTGATCCCCTTAGATTGTTGCACCAAATGTAAACCCAATTTAAAAGCATGTTGACATTGGGTAAACATTAGCACACCAGACTTTCGCAAGCAGCAGCGATGTAGGGCAGAAACAGTCAGGCACATACTTGCATATTTGATAAAGACTGTTAAAAAATGTGTCAATTTAGTTTACATGAACTCCTAAAATATGGCATAAACAAAATTTAGCCATAGTATCTAACCACATACACCAAATATTATATAAATAAAGAGCACAGGAATTGAGCACTTCTCAGGAAAGCTGAAGTTTCTTCTGTGCTTGTGCTAACCATCTAGTTCTCACCTAAACCAAGGCTCAACCTGATCCACACTCTGTTCCATATGTATGAGGGAAACAACATATTGTCCTCCTGGGATCAGCAGCCTTAATTCTCTTTTTCAGGCTAATTTTTTTCTAACTGACTTGGGTTGTGACCACATGGTGCAGGCACTGCCACAGCTTGCATGCAAAGCCCACAGGTACTTCCCCAGTAGCAATTTCCAGCAAACCCTACCATGAATCAAGCCACCAGGGAGATCTTATGTACATTTAGCTCATTGCTCCCTTTTTCCTTAGCAAAATTATACTTTCTGACACAAGGACGTTAACAGATAGCAAATAAAGAATTACAAGGTACCAATGCATCCTTTTGGAAGAGCGAAAAAAAAAAAACTTCAGCAGATGTCACTGCTGCTCATACAGCACCAAGCTTTACAGATACTTCTGGCTTTCAGATGCAACCAAAGGATTAGTGATTGTTCATCCATCTGACCTGTATATCCTTTACCTATAGCTAACCAGGAGAGTCCCTGAAAAGCACGGTAGAGAGGGGGTTTACAGCCACTGGCCATCAACACTGTGAGAAGCCCCGACAAACGTAACCCAGGTGACAGACTACAGATTTTCTTAGACAAATAAGGACAGAATATCACCACACTCTCATCTCTTTTCTCTTCCCCTCATGTAATCTCACAAAGAGTTGAGAGAAAATCAAAGGCCTTAATTTTAATATCCTGCAGCACCCCAATCCCATAGCATATCATCAACAGCTTGCATTTAGGCAGTTTCTCAACAGTTATGATGCTCAACTGAACAGTTCCTATTTAAATCTGAATAGAAATAAGACCTGCAATGACTTTTGGAGCACTTTTTCTTCAATTTTACTGAATTTGGAGCAGTAGATTTCTTTTTTAACCTCAATGAATGAACCTCCTCTAGGAAATGAATGTTTAAAGATACTACATGTGGACTAAAAAAATGTGCAGACCATCAGCTTGCAATGACTCAGTAAAAAGCCTTGTTTCCCATTTTTCCTTATGAACTGCATTAAGGTTTTTATGGTGGTAATACTTACCTTTTGGTAAAAGGGTTAATGGTTAATTTCAAACAGTCCAGCACTGCAGCACTAAGTCTTAACTTAAAACATACCAGCTTTAAGTTGGATTTTGCAGTAATTTCAGCAGTTATCATTACCACTACTATGGTGGATCACATAATCCTGATCTTCATTATAAAGGCCACTAGTCATATATGTAAGAAAAGTAAGGATCTTCCCCAAACACATACACCCAGTCTTTAAAATTATCCATTAGTAGTTTGGTATCTGAGTAGTTTTGAGAACACCCACATTAGTGTGGTGAAAAAACACAGGTGGACACAAAACCTGACATACACAGTCCATGATAATTTTTGAGTGATCTGAAAGCACATTTAAACCCATCAACAGTACTGCTTCTGTCCACCAGCTTCCTTTCATAAACACCAGCAGATGTTGTGTGCACACACAGAACATTGCTTCCATGTACCTGCAACAATGTTGAGTGCCCCAAGAAACGTATTGTATGCAGCAATTGCATCCAAGCAGTGGATGTATCTAGGCTGGGAGCTAAATTACTCAACCAGGGGGGCATAATAATTCTTGACATTCCTTCCAGACTTTTACTACAACCAAGCCAGCTGTGTAGTTCACACTGCTAAATCTGATGGTGCCAAAGAGACCCTGTTTGCTATCACCAACCTTTAGAAAATCTTACCTAGTTAGCTGTTGTGCCAGGTCCCTGATCATAACAAGTGGCAACTCCACTTTAACAAAATGGTTTTCTGAACAAAATCCAAATATATATACTGAAAATAGCTTTTGGTTTAGGCATGTCAATTCATTAGATGATATCAGAATTCAAAGGTCATGAAGAACAATGTAAATACAATTTATACAGGTATTATAAACAGTATATCACTGAACAGAAACAAAGGAGTGATCTGGACAGATTTCGGACTGAAGTTCACAAAGGGAAAAGTATTCTCCCATTTACAAGATCAAGTACAAAGAGATCTTCACACCCCAAAAGAGCAAGATCCATACATTCTTTATATAGTACAAATCAATGTTTCATGACTAGATAATGGTCCAATAACTTTGTCTCCTGAAGGACTGCCGAGGATCAAATGGATACAATTAAGTGAAAAAATATAAGTACTTACAGGAAGAATTTAAAATGGATTAAATCATAAACTACACATAATGGCTAGTGAAATACTATACACAGAGCAACTGAGGTCACATTACCTACAGTAGATTTCCAAGAAGAAAGCTAGTCAGTGAAAGCACTAAATCAAATTTATAGGAAGATAAACGACCACACAGTCACTCTGATATTTCACAAGGGGAAAAAAAAAAAAAAAAATCAAACAAAACTACTGCATTTCAGAGCAGTAACTCTCAACACCAACTAGAAAGTATGCCAGAGCAAATCCAAAGCTGAGAGTCTTTTCCTGTAAAGCAATGCACAGAGAGGACCTTTCTGCATAGACTTCAGCACCTAAACTACCTTGGCTCTCACCATTATGTCCTTGCAAAAAACAGCTTCGTAGTAAACAGTTGGTAATACATACAAGGAGGCAAGCCAGGCTGTATATTTTCTCAACCCAGATATAAACTGGGACCACCTTTTTATGAGTGCACCATCTGCACAGGTGTCAGGGCACACTGAAGCTGAATGGCCCAACTCACATGCTGCTGTTGGGAGAGGAGGACCTTTTGGTGGAGGCTGATCCTTTTGGCCTGTTAGCCACCTTTGTAACAAGGGGCATAAAATGGGGTCCACTGCTGAGCTGCAGGCTGCAGAAAGAGCAGGAGCACACTTGCTCACTCCCCCTCCCTGCTGCTCAGTCTGAGTATTAGTCACTGCCACCGAGAAACCGCTCTGCCAATATTTACAGTAATAAATTAAAGCCTATTAAAACCAGAAATTGACTCTTCCATAGCACAAGATTTAATGTCCTCTGCCCTCCTCCGCTTGAGTTGGTTTTGCTTGACTTAAATAACATGTTTGTAAAACTTGAGCACACAGTTTCTTTAAATACTAAACAGATATTACTGACTACCTTAGACTTCCAACTCTTTC